>NW_024962252.1:82324793-82396683 GCF_019238085.1 Lagopus leucura | reverse complement strand
TGGGTCTTTATCATATGTTCTATAAAATGTAGCCTGATGTGGCAACCAAAAGTTTTTCTAGGAAAGCAATAAGTAAAATGAAAATTTAATGTTTTATAAATATTCAGACTGAGAAGGGATTAAGATACATGTGCTTAAGTAATCTGGGAGAAATCCACCTTCCTGTGGTTCCTGCAGGTTCCTGCAGTGAGACATGGATTTTTTACAATGAGCTGTGTGGTAAGCTGTGTGTCCTCTGTTGCACACTGTATTGTCTCCTAAGGACACCAAGCAGATGAAGCAATACCTCAGTAAATATTCATAGCTCCAAGCAGCATTGCTACTACAAGTTAGTAATCAGCACTTCAGCATTTTTCACAGAAACATTTAAACTAATAGCATAGAAGTAACAGATTTATCAAGAGGTCTATTGCTACATTTTTCTCAGGTCTAAAAGCTATGGGTATTTTTTGTTCCCATTACTAGATTTGGCATCCAAAGAAAGAAACTGTGTGTTTATCTGTTATATACCAATTTCTCTGGGAATGTTTTTCTTATGGTGCTAGGATAAATGACTTGCATTCTGCACTGATTTATTCACAAGAGGTAGAAAGGTGCTGAGAAGAGATTCTATGCCTATGAGGATGCTGTTTTTTACAGTTTGGAATTTCTTTTTTCTATGCTCTCTTGATATACAGAGCTGTGGCTTCACTTTGGGTGCCGTTTTCATTGCAGATAACCAATTACTGAGTCACTCATGAAATGTGGGAGGCTTCAAGTCATATATTTCTTGCTACACTTCTCTAACAATCTATTCTGTCTTAAACTCACTGACATCCCAAATGAGGACCATGTCACATGTGAAAGGAGTTTAGCTGTTTATCTTGAAGCCTCTTAAGCTTGTGTCAAGGGTTTGGATAGCCTGTTCTTGCTGAAGTAAGGGAGTGAGGGGGGTAAAAATAAAGGGCATATCACCTTCTCTGAGATATCCTTTACCCTTCCCTCCTGCCTCACTGGCTGAGCTATGCTGTGGTGTTTGCAGAAGAGACACAGCCCCAGACAGGAGCCATTCCAGCAAGACAAAGCACTGAAAAAAAGCCCTAAATCCAAATATCCCCTAATCTAGAGAGATTTTTTGGCCAGATTTGCGTCTGATGTTTCCTACAATTTTCATATGTAGACACATTTTTAAAGTAAGCTACTTTTGCCTACTTATCCTACTTGTACATGTGGTTACATACTGAAAGGAATGTTACATCTAGTGCTACATATAGCTACTAATTATCTTGAACTTACCATACTCTTAGTATCTTCATCAACTCTTCCTGTATCTATCCCTATCTATTTGTCTATATACACGTAACCAGAAGTCTAGTGATGTTACACGCAATGTGACAGAAGAGTTTAAGCCTGGTACACAGGTCTTTTGGGGTAGATATTGTCTGAAGGAACTTCAGACACTGTGGGGATCATAATGCGAAGGAAATGGGAAACAAGAATCACAAGCAGTTAGAAACAAACCCCTGTCTAGTCAGTATTAGTGCATTGTGGCTCCCAACAATACATTTTCTTTGTGCAAAAATCAAAATGAGTTCTGCCTGCAGAACAAATACAGGAGAAAAGTAAGCAATAGGTAATTGCTTGGTGTATAAACTAATTGTCAGTGCAAAATGCAAGCAGCGACAATGCCCTTCTATTCAAGGCATTCTCATTTTTTTCTGAACTGGGCATGCACTGAACATTTACTCATTTGACAGGGGTGAATGACACAGAAGTCAGCATCTTGTGATCAACAGGAAAAGAAAGAAAAAGAAGAACACTCACTATTCTGATGTCATCTCCCATTGTTATTGTTGTTGTTCCTCCAAATAATGGAATTCTGGAAGCAAGACCATAAATCTCAAAGCTCAGCATTGTCTCATTTGGAGATCAAGGTCCTTGTTGCTGATTGATTCATGCATTTTTCATCTGGCTACTAATATCCTTTAAATGGAACAGACACTTAGGCAGTGAAACTGGAGCTATCTTCCTCTTCCCTGAGAGGATTTAGCATACAAGTTAAGTAATTTCCTGGATGATTTTTGGTAGAAAATATCATTTATGCAAAACAATGAATATTATTCACCTAAAAAGTCTAACATTAATTTTCTCCACAGTGAGCCTGGTGCTATTGTGCATTAAGAGCACTCAGCTTTTAAGGTTAGATTGTGATACCTTTCTCAAGTTGAATAATACCTGATTCTTTGAGTTATCCCGTTGGAATGAAGTACTGAAGATATCACTTGACATGCGAAAGAATATCACAATCAAGCCCTTAATGAAATTTATAGAAGCTGAGAGTGTTCTCTACAAGAATGAGTCTGTAATACATATTTTTGTATTTTTCTGGATGTGTTCTACTTAACTTGTAACCTTTAGAGATGGTAATGGCTTGATGTAGCTATTTATGGTTCTCTCCAACTTTGGCCATTTTAAAGTTGTCTGAGTTTCTTCAACTATCACTATCATTGAAAAATGTGTCCCTCCTTCAGAATTTTGAATGTTAGCGTGTTATAAAAACATTATAAACAATAATTTTTCAGAAATTCAGGTAAAATAGCTGCTCTGGGATCAACGAACTCACTAGGCTTGACATGAAATAAAGAGTACAGACAGATGTGCTCTAAGAGTTATTTGGGTTTTATTCAGACCTTTAGGTAAATTCCAGTTTATCACAGGCTTAGGATATAAGCCTCAGTGTTTCAAAGAGTGTGAAAGTATTTTACCCTTTGATCCTGCTTTGATCTTGCCACATTGCCAGCTCTTTAGAAATCTTATCCTCCTGCTAAATATCAAGATTCCTCAAGCATTCCCTTGCACTGGGAATACAGGTATCTATGCCCAATTTTTCTTACTGTTCTTACTGTTTTCTTATAGCAAAAATGTGTATCTGTATACCTCCTAAATGTAGCCAAAATGATATTTGGATTGCTGCTTAGTTCAAGCATGATTTAAGAGGATTGCATAGTGTCAAGACTGAAATAGCAACCCTAATACTTCATCCATTTGTGCATTCCCAAGTGAGGCATAAACCCAGGGAAACAGCAGATCTTTAATGATGCAGCATTTAGTGCTGATGGAAGACAAGACTGCGTCACATTGCCTACTACAAGACGGCATCCAAGATAGCCTTTCCCCATTCATATTTCTGGAGTATTCCCACTAAAATTTGCCTTCAATCATAAAATATTTCATGCTTTGTGGCATACAGAGTCATTTTCAAACAGTAGTTGATGAGTACTGGTGGAAACTGATGTCAGCTGGTGATTCCTGAAGAAACTGTGTTCACCCTTCCTGAACAGACATTTGGGCTCAAGATGACCTCGATGTGGTCAGAAGAAGGTGACAATGATAGAAACCATGATGGATTTCTGGGACTCCTTGGAAGAATTCAAAGAAAATCATGGGAGAAAACCATGTTTTCACAAATGAAGAGAGATTGCCAATATGACTGCTTTTTTTGGATATAGCAAACATCTGTGCATTAATAGCTGAGAGGTACCCTTGTTTTGTTTGGGGGAAAAATGAGGGCAGAAGTAATGAAACAGCGGATTTCCAAATAGAAATCTGACAGCACAAAGAAAGTTACCACCGAAAGACCTAAATAGCATGATCGTAGAATATTAAGTTAGAAAGAACTGTACAATGCAGTCTGCCTTTGGAGAACAGTGCTGCTCTTCTTGTTGTGAAGCACCTCACTACTAAGAGAAATGGAAATTTAATGCATCCAGGACTAGAGAAATAACTGATAGTTTGGGGTTATATCTTTAATTATAGGGGGAGGAACATGACATTTAAGGCAAAAGAAAGGGAGATTGGTAAGAATGTAATGTGTAGAAAGATTATAGTGGATGTTCTGCAATGTGATGCCATGTGCTCAGTGGATTCTGCTTTGCTGGCTGAAGTAGGCCCGACTCCATATGCTAACAGAAGAGCAGCTGTGGAACAAGGAGTATTTTTACATCTGAGCAGAGTTCTTACAGAATTGTTGAGTTTTCCAAGCAGAAAGAGGGGCAAGATGAGCTGACCTTCCTGCTGAGCTGTAAATGTTGTTTCCTGCTTTGTCAGAACATCATGTCTGATGGTGCGTCTGTGCTGGTGTTTTGAGAAAGGTTATTATTGTGGCGGATACTGGAAAACAGATTAAACTCTTCTGGAAACTGGGGACATTTTCAGCAGAAGTGAAGTGCTAGAGGAGAGTTTGGGGTTTGTTTTTCGTTTCTTCTTGTTCTTTTTTTCACTTTCCTCTTCCCTACATTTCCTTTCAGGGAGAGGAAGGTGATTCTCTGAACTCCGTGACTAAGTTTGCATGCAGTTTTTGCATTCTTCTTTCACCCTGAGGAGAAACTGGGTTTTTTCCAGATCTCTGTCCTTCAAATGATTTAAAAGCAATGAAAACCCCTGCTTCAATCCTGCCAGTGCATGCTGAGGTTTACAACAAACAAGCTGGATGGGTGAACAAGGATCTGAGAACTAGGTATGAGCCCTGTGGAAAACCTATGGGAAACCTCACTCCCAAACAAGGAAGCCAATTAGCCCCCTGCTAACTTTTGTCATAAATAGGCCAGCATCATACAGAGCTCTTTTCAGGACAAGGCGAGGGTCAAAGAGAGAAGGGGTCTGTACGGCTAAGGGAGCCAAATGTGAGCCTTGCCACCCCTCTCTCCCTCCCTGCTTGCACCTCTGGGCCCTGCAGCCTCAGGAAAGGCCCTGCAACAACAAACACATCTGCACCTGAGCAAACAGCCTTGGTTTTGTTTTCTTGGGGTTACTGTAGCAATAATAATTCATAAAAGAAAACACCAGGTTATGTAACAGCCTCCGTGGGAACCTACTCTGCCTCTTTTTACTGAGATAAGTGTTAATGTCACTGATGTTCTGTGATTTTAAATAATTTTTTTGTTAGTGTACCATGGACATGTGGGAGCCTAATTTACAGGTACCACAGTTTACTACAAAATTTACAATTTACTGTGAAAAAAATGAGATTGTTTAAATACAATAAGTTGGTATTTAAACCTACTCTTATTGATTTCCAGCTTTTATTTTGTAAATTTTATTCCACAGTATTTTTACATACTCTCCAGCAGAAATTCTAGATTCTTCTAGAGCTTCTTTACCCTGCCTGAGATTTGGGGTTTATTATTAATCTTCATGGACTTAAACAGTGCAGTAGAGATTGCTAGGTGACCTCCTTTCCTTATTTTCATCCATGTACACCTTCTTTATCTGTTTAAGCACAGATTAAGTGCCTGGACAATTCCCTCAGAGGAGCAGAGCAGAAGGTTTGGGTCTTACCTCACTTTGGTAGCCCATAAATGTCAGAGAGCGATTCCTTTGGGGCTCATATTTTCTGTGGTTGCTGACAATTTGGACAGCAAGGGTGGAACTGGCAAAGCCTTCCTTATATGAAAAATACCATTTTTCTGCATAAGTTCCAATCCACATTTTCAGAGGCAGATAATTCCAAACCACCTAAAATGGGAAGTTTCAAACTGGAGCCAAAAACTGGCTTGTGCACACAGGTGTGGTAGAATCAGAGTGGTGAGCTACTCGAGAAAGATTTCTTTGTGGATAATTGAAAAACAAGCCCAGTTTGAAGAAAACAAGCTAGATAATTTTAATGTTTTTAGACCAAACCCTCTTAAGATTCTCAATCATTGGAGGTGCTATTGTTAGCAAGGAAAATATATGAAAAGATTTATGTTTTATGTATATATATATATATATATACATACATACATGAGAATATACAACTTTCAAACCTTATAGCAGTCTACAGTCTTGGCAATCAGAGTTACTGAATTTTTCTCTTAATAATCCCCAATTTTTATACCAGGATAACACACTGCCTCCAGGATGCTCTCACTCAGGGGTTTACACCAAAGTTAGCTGCAGGCTTGAGCTCACTAGATTTTAGTTTACTTTCCTGGTGTCCTGCAGAGCCCAGTACAAGCATGGATTTCTCAAAGCTTAGTTGTGAGGCTTGTCTTCAAAATCCTAGCAAATGTACAGTAATTTTCCATGTGCCTTCTTAATTCTCACAAGTGGTTCTGTTTCCTTGATGATGGGATGAACTGTGCATCCAGAATGCAATAAATACAGAATTAAAATTTGCTTCTTTCCGCTTGTGAGTTCAGAACAGATTTAGCCATCAGCAAATCTCAGCTAGGATGATGTCCTCCCACCCTGCTTACATTTACTGCCTGGGGCATGAAAGCCACAATAAGGAATAAACTATTCTTGTATTCAGCAATAGGTACAAAGTCCTGATAAGAAATTTTCTGCTTATGCTAAGTACTGTTTCTGAAAAGTGTTGGCAGATATTTTTGACATTTTGCAAAACCCAGTAAATTACTAAGTCGAACGCAATGCCATTTCCACTTCTGCCTGCAGATATGTAAAGTCTAAACCTACAAGAAAGTATGCTGCAAGGATGTAAGTGCCTGTACGTGGAGATTACTGGGATGCTGTGTTAAGAGGCACCTTTCTCCATGGATGCTCATTATGTGTTTAGGGGGGACCTGCTTCTCCCTGTAGTGCACCCCAAGGCCTCCATACACACAGGGGACGGCCAGGTCCAAACTGGCAGCACAGTGATTCTTGCACTGCATTTTATTATCGCTTGCTGACATCTACTGGCTACGGTATGAATTATTTCAGAGGGCCACTGAGTGGGGACAAGGAGCAGGCCTGGCTGGGGGAGGCCTTCTCAGGTAGAGACACACCAGGTCTAGGCATGCACTGCTGCATGTACCGACTGCGTGAGAGGGCACGGTGCTCTTTATTTGCAAGATTCCTCATTTTGCTCTGTTTTTTATGGAAGGACCCTTAGTTGAGTGTGCAGGATATGTAGTGAAGGCACGTGGTGGTAGTGGTGGGAACACAATGAGGCGTGTCAATCAAGCTCAGGCTGATGGTGTATTGTTTGGAGAGCCCTCCTTAGGCTGCAGCCTGTGGGCAGCTTGTCACAGAATCATAGAATCATAAATAGTTTGGGTTGGAAGGGATCTTAAAGGCTGCCCAGCCCCAATCCCCTGCCAAGGGCAGGGCTGCACCCCCCAGCTCAGGCTGGTCAGAGCCCCATCCAACCTGGTGTTGAACACCTTTAGGGACAGGGCATCCACAGCTTCTCTGAGCAGCCTTTGCCAGCAATGTCAAGTAACCTGTTAAAATATTTAATTGATTTAACATACTTAAAGAGAACCTATGCCATTTTTTTTCATACTGGCAATGGGAGGATTACAGGCAAGCTGTGGGGTTGCTTGGCCTCACCATGTCCACGCACTAACTTTTTTCCCATGTTTGCGGATGGAAATTATAAGAGTCACTGCTGTGGAAGGGGTCCATGTTTTCACATGATGATCATGGCCAGTGCCTCCATCAGAAGCCCCTTGTGTCCACCGATTTGATGAAAAGACAAAGACCTTGAATAACTTCCTCATGGCCAATGAGTGAGTTAACAACATAATATAATTCCAGTTCTTTTGTGCTTTAAAGTACTTCGTAAAGCATCAGCAAATGAAATCTAAGGTTATCCTTGGCTTTTACAAGAGTTATTGTAACTATCCCTATCTTTTAGATGGATCTACTGATAGGAAGAATTGCAAATAGATTGAGAGGGAATGGATTTGAGTTGTGCCAGGAAAGGCTGAGGTTGGTTATCAGGAAAAGCTTCTCAGAAAGAGAAGAGTGGTGAGGCACTGGAACAGGCTGCCCAGGAAGGTGGTGGTATCACTGTCCCTGCAAGTGCTCAAGAAATGTTTAGATTTGGCACTAAGATACATAGTTTAATGGGGAAATATTGGTGGAAGGTAGACAGCTGGACTGGATGATCTCGGAGGTCTTTTCCAACCTAAATGATTCTGTCATTCTATGGAATAACATTCTGAGTCACCTAAGAAAAAAGGGATGAGCGGACTCTTTCTATAGCATTGTTCAGATAATCTCGAGCAGATCTCTTACATTCCAAATTAGTTTTGCCTCAAAATATTTACCTGGAAATGTTTCGTGCACTTAGTTGTAATAGGCATTACTTTTAGTGGGCAGTATGTATCTGCATCCTAGGAGTGTTATGTTTTCACTATGTGCTAGAAATCACATGGACGTTGTTGGTGGATTGAGTTTTGTGGCCCTCACCTGTCTTGGCGTAAAAGTGGTATTGGGTAACTTGTGTTGTGGAATTACCTGTAATAAAGAGCTGCATTCAAAAAAATTAATCAAAATGAGAAAAAAAGCATCACAGGTTAAAAAAAAAAAAAGATATATACATATATATATATTGATGTGGGAGAAAATACTCATTGGGAGTATCCAATGTATCCAATTTCAGTATCCAATTTCCCTTTTACCTTACTGTGCTCCTTTTCATTGATCTGGAAGAAAATGAAATTTATCACCTTGATATACATTAATAAACAGATGGTAATTGTGCCATTTACTGTATCTTAATGCTGGAACTGATTAGCTTTTATCAATCCTCTCAGCACTTTAAGAGGACAAGACACTAGTAAACAAAGACAAAGTATTCTTGTCTCACAGAAGTGATGGAAGGATGGACTATTTAAAACAGATAGGAAGGTATTTTTTACTTTCCTGAGTATAGAACAACCAGCTAGCTTGTCAGCCATGAGAGTCTGTAAAAGCAGTTTCCTAGCCATCCAAAATTTTATCTTCTCTATGTATATTAGCACATACATAGGTAATAATTTCTTTGTTTTTAATGTGTTGATGTACAGCTAAAAATAGCTCTGTCATATTCAGTGCTAATGCATTGCCAAGAAAATAGAAGTCAGCATTGCAAATCACAAAAGAGAAAATCCAAAGGTCTGGCCAAAATATTCCCTGAATAGCAGACGGTGTGGATTGATATATAAGCACTTCTGGCCATTCCTATCAGAAATGATGCACTGTGTGGGACTCGCTGATCCAAGCCAAATGACAAACACAAAGAAATCACATGAGTTGTGCAAAGGAAGCTTTCAGTGCTCTCAGAGCTGAGGGAGTCATCCTTTGGGCAAGAACATCTGAATTACTTTCCCAGAAAGAATACAGAAAGGCTCTCAACCTTTTGTGATTTGTAACCCTTGAAAATTTTTGCAGTGAACATTTAGGCACTTGCAAAGGAAATGTAACTATCTGCAACGAACTTGCTTTTCATAAGCATTCCTTAGAAACGGCTCCCAGATCCCCTCGGGTTCGTAGTTCACACACTGGAAATCCCTACAACAAAGGCCCAATATCAGTTAAAAGATGTAAAGAAAAATCTTATATGCAGAACTTACATATGATGCAGATTTGAAGCTCCCGATTTCATGATGAAAAGGTGAAGGAATGTGTCCGAAACATTATTCTAAATGCTAAAGCAAGGATAAAGTCAGGGAAAAGAAGAGATTCATAGTTATAGAAAGGAATGTTTTTCCTGTTGACAGTAGCCGGAAGAAGACATGCATGTTTTTGGCCAGGTAAAAAAGTGGATAACACATGTACACAGCAGGGAGCAGTCATAACATTGTATGCCACAGCTGGGGTCTCTTTGAGAGATGGCAATCCTAGTAATCCTTTGGGCCTGGCAGAGCTGTGCTAAGTGGGCTGTCTTAGAACTGCCTTTGCATGCCAAATTTTAAAAATTGTTTCCCAACTGGCACAGAATTGAGAAAAGCAAGGCAGACCTTTTGGCAGCAGTGGTGAAGAGTTGTAGGTTAGTTTTCACTAGAACTATGGCTACTCAGGCTTCTGCTAGCACAAGACATGAAATGGTGAAATGCCAAATACTAACCAAAAATTTTAAGAGATAACTCAGGGATCTCTGTATTAAGCAATCACTGTGTAGTGAAAATGGCAGGTTTTTTGTGTTCCAAAACAATTGTATGGTTGTGTATTTTATTTTCCACAACAGAAAGCTACAGATAACTACATTATTTGCAAAAACGCTGCTGTAATGCAAAAAGAAGATTTCATTTTCACTAAAATAATCCAGAAATACACAGTTGAAACTCCCACAGCAACTCTACCCTGCTATGTTATAGCTATATCCCTGCTGTTAGACTTGCAAATGACCCATTTCCACTAGGATGAAACACACAAAGTGGAAATGATACATATTCTAACATCTGCAAAGTTCTATATCACAATCTGCAATGCTGGTGTTAGGATACATTTCTCCATTCACTTACATTTCTCAGTACAATATTAAATATACTTTCCCCATTTTCTTTAAAAGTTGACATTCAGTGAAAAGTAGAAACAAATGCTGGAGAGACTGCTGATGGAAATTGACTCACTGTTAGATAAGTGAATTGTAACAGCATTTCTGCCTTGGTTGGTCTTTCTTTTCAAGCAGCTAGCTATCTGAGTAACACAGGAGAAATCTCCTATGGCAAGAACTGACAGTGCTGCACATTGCTTCACATGTGCAGAGAACTCATGCAGAAAGACCATTTCTAGACCTGCTATCCATTTAAAAACCATTCATTCTTGCAGTACCATTGCATCCGCTCAGTATCTTGTCTACTTCCCATATTTTCAGAGCTTGCATGCTTTCAAGAGGCATTTCTCACAGTTCTGCATCACAGACCCCTCCCTCATGCTGTGTTTCAGCTGTGACAGGAACCCCACAGGCAAGCCAAGAGTTAATGCCCCCCCCAGACCAGCCAGGGGCCCTACAGCTGCTCAGAGCTGCCAAGTAATTAGGCTTGTCAACATCCCTCAAATAAACTCCGTCAGTATTATCAAACCCCATTGTTACCTGATCCCCTAGAGGCTGAGAAGGCTGTTATATCAGTACAGCAAGCCGCAAAAAGCCATGTCTGATTTCTTTCTTTTTTTTTTTTTTCTCCCCCTCAATTCTGGATGACCTATCTTTTATTTTACTGGTTGGAACTGATGCTCAAGAAAGATGGATCTTTTGGGAAAGGATTAGATCTTTACTGCAATATCAGCCTGGTGGGAAATTATGGCATTTTACCCCGAGAATAGGTAGAGACTACAGGCTTCCTTGTGACTTTGCCTCAAAGCAATATCCTCTTCAGTGGACTACCTTAAGAACAACAGGCTACAAGCTGCTATCTTAAGGAGAAAACCATTTCCAGAACACAGTATTTATTGTTCCATCTAGGGTTGCTACCTTGGAAATACAAAACCCAAGTCACTTCAGACAAAGGGCTGATGTGCAGGCACAGATCAGTCAATGTGCGGCCAAACTGGGCAGTGTGATTGGAAAGCAGGAAGATAAAAACCCTACCTGAAGCCAAGGATGTGTTTGGGAGACTGAGTTCGAGGTTCAGTAGTGGCACAATAAGCCCATGTATTTGCAGAACCATGCAAAGATAGCAAAACCACAGCTTTTCCTTGAATGCATTGTTTCCAGCTTTCATTATCATACAGAGATACTGCAAATTTGATACAAACTATACAAAGTAGTTATATCCTTCTGAATCTACAGCCTATCTTTAACAATTGCCCTAAACTCACCGCATGATTATTGCAGTTATTTTGCATTTTGAAGCCTGCTGCTCTGGAGACAACGGTAGCTAGTATCAGTGGGACAGGGAGGTGAGACTGCCATGCTGCCACAGTTATGCTGGAATGGGCAAAGAGCATCGACATAGCGAGGACTTAGGAAAAGGCACAGCCATCCCAGACGTGCCTCTGAGACAGGCAGTACCTAGGGACAAAGGCTGCCAAGCCCTGCAGCTGGACGAGTGCCAGGCATCTCTTCTACAAAATGATTTCAATTTTAAGCCTTTAGGACGAAATCTTTTTGCATTTTGTTAAATCATGGTATGCTTTGTTAAATTTTTGTTGTTGTTGTTGTTGTTGTTGTTTTGATGACTTTCTAAAGCAAGTAACTATGCGTTCTTTCTAGAAAGCAGAACAATTGCATGCACTCAGGCACAAACTGGCACGCACAAATAGGCTTTCAGCTTCTGGAGTTTCTGTTCTAAATCCAGAGTTTCTATGAAAATCTTCATTTTTGTTCAAAAGCAAAAGTTTTCACTGGCTGCAAGCAAAATACAAAGAGATGAAAATACCTGATACAGAGGAAAGAGGAACTTATAGGATGGAAAATAGTTATGCTCAGGACCTAAAATTATTCTCTTTCAACATACATATGTATGTATATGTTTCAATGTACACAGTGCATGCAGGTGGAGAACTTTTACTTTGGCACAAATGCTTCTAGCCCTTTTATATGGGTATGGAGAGGCTGATTCTTTAATATAGCAGCCATGATTTCACTTTCATTGTATCAGGATGACTCTCTGTGTTCAAATATGCTTTTTCCTTCATATGAGAAACGATATTGTATCAAGGCCAATGCTGAATTGCAAAGTGGGTTTTCTTCCCTACCCAAACCAGTTTGTGTTATTTGTAAATCTAACAATAACAAAGACTCAAAGGTCTATTACTCAGCGTCTCTTGATTTCCCTGTTATATTTTGTGCCCCTTATCAATACTCTTCAGAGCTCAGGGCTGAAGCAACATAATGGGAGCCTGGAGACATCGTCTGCATCTCAACTAGGGTCTTGGCATTTGGTAGCAACACCAGGTTGTCTTTTTTTTTTTTTTTTTTTTTTTTTTTTTTTTTCTGTTCAGAGCAAAACAGCTGGTGAGTATTTGAGTGCATACTGGCGGCAGAGAACTTGTAGTAGAACTGGCCACGACTCCTGCTGTAGAAGCAGTTACAAGATACAAGCACTGAGCAGAGAGATGTGGCAGATAAATAGGACAAATGTAAAATATGCTTATTTCCAGCTGATCAGATGTTAGCGATATTTCAAAAGGCTTGGCGTCTTTTCAGATGCTTTCTTCCACGTTACGTATATCTTGCATGACTGAACAAAATCTTCTCCTTAACCTGCAGGCTTCTTTCATTTAAGTTCTCTGAAACACCTTGCTATTTTAGTGATGGGAGTTAGAAATTATTTAAAGATGAATTCACTGTCGTGTCAACAGTGTTTATCTGATTACTTTGGAGGGTGAGGAGGGAATGTAAGAGCTTGAGGGAAAAGCCCTGTTTGTTTCTAATGCCTCAAGAGGAATCATTTCTCAAAAAAAAAAAAAAAAAAAAGAGAATCTCTGTAAAAGAGATGTTTTTACTGGGCTTGGCAGATACAGATTTGTAAATGTGCACATCAAATGCACATTAATACATTATTCACTCAGTCATTCAGATGAACTGACACATTTATTTAATCCTTCAAGACATTACAGTCTAGATTGACAGTACCAGTATTAGTGGAAGGCTGTGAAAAATAGTGTATTTGCTTTTCTTACTGTACTTTATATTCTCTAAAGTATTAAGTCTTGGTTTTGTTATTCACAAATGCATCCATCTCTTATTCATGCACTGCAAAACAAACTGCTCAGGCTGCAGCTGGTAGATGTGTCAGATCAATGCAGTGTCTGACTTTAAACAATTAAAATATAGTCAGAACTCTCAGGCCTGTAACTTTGTGCACGGACATGCATACACACATGCAGACCCTAAACAGGTAATTTTTCAAAGGGCCTGCTAGTAAATTTAATGAATAGTCTAGAAAGCCCAGGTTGAAAAAATTAAATGAGTTTTACAAAACAAAGAACAAGAGTTTAAGAGAACTCATGAGTTAAGAAGAATATTAAATTATACTAAATGATAGCTTTCTCTGCCTGATACGGATATATATCATTTTTTCTTCCTTGAAATTATGCATATTTTCTGTAGCTACACTTGGACATTTTTTAAAATTGTCTCACTCTATTAAAAAAATAGAAAAGGGGAGCAATGGTGCAGGTGAGCACTCATGCTGCTGAGTTGCCCCATCAAGTCTCAGCAGCTCCCTGGCACTGATCATTCCAAAGCAAGCCTGAGGAGCCTACATTTCTCCATAACAGACAACATATTCCAAAGCATGTGCAAAAGTACCTGCCCTCACAGTCATCAAAGTGTATAGTGAACTTTCACAAATCTCCTGTTACCTTCTGTCGGCTCTTTTTCTCTTGGCTGGTAAGAGATGCAGAGGATTTTTTTCCTTTTAACGTTTCAGTATTTGATAGTATACCAAGGTAGGGTGCTGCCTACACATTGGGGTAGTTTATGCAGTATGCTATAAAGTACAAAAACGACATGACAGATGAGGAAAAAAAAAAGAGTTTTCTAATGTCTGTGACCTGAAAAAGAAAAATTGAGCAGCAAATACTCGATTGCAATTTTTATTAGGCAATTAGCTGATTGCTTTTGTGAAGTAGGGACAAACTCAAGATACCTGCAGTTCGCTGGTGAGTGTGGGGATTTGGATCCCAGCCCATTTCAAGTGCAAAGAGATTCATATACCTCAGCTTTGATAATCCCCATGGTTCAACTTAAAAAAAAAACCCCACATACAACAAACAACTGTTCCATCTCAATCATTTATTTCTCTAACACCATTGTCAAGAGGTAGCAAAGCATTGCTGAGGAAAAGTCTGTATAAGAATACTGCCAGATGGATTTGCACAGAAATGGATAATTAAGTAATGACCAATTAAAATACAATCTGTAAATCTAGAAACAGGAAAATAAATTGTTAGAATAGATGTTCATTCATTAATTTTGCATTTTAAATTGTTCCTTCTTAATAATGAACTTTTATACTATAATATCAAGCTGTAGTTTGTTGTTTATCTTCTTTTCATCCCTATGAAAAGCTGTATATATATTCACATGCATTGACATACACATTTCACAGAGCTACTTTCTGATTAACGCTACCAAAAAATTGGGACTTAGTTTCTGCACAAAAAGCTGTAGGGATCTGCTTTTCAAAAAGGCAAATCTGCAGCAGAAAGATACTGCTAATATAGAAGAAAATGAGACTTAAACTATCCTAGCAAACATCACTGGTAAAGCTTCATTAGTATGTATTTTCACATAATTCAATTAGCCAAAATACATACAAATGCTGGCAGTGCTGTTCCCTGCTCTGGGAGCGTCAGTGAAGCTTTAAACAGATCTGAAACAAAATTGCATAAATGGCATGTAAAGCCCTGTGCATACAAAGATACCTTCAGGGTTCTAATAAATTCATGAAACTTTTTAAAGTATGATTTCCTAGCAGGCAATCACTTTTAATTAACAGGATCACCTACAGCAACACATGTCCTTCAAAAACTTACATTATTTTTTCTTTTTGAATTTCAAAGTTTCTGTAGTAAAAGTTGAATAGCTGAGTAGCTTAACCTCAAAAGGATTGCAGGCTTTTATGACAGTTATAAACCACTGTGGTGCCTTCTTTATAAGAAGAAAAGATTCTTAACACAACAGAGAAAGAAGGAAATCTCTTTTTAGTCATAGCTAGAAGCAAGCATTTCCTCCAAAGGTCAGAAAACTTTTCCTCAGTTAAAGAATATTTTTAAGGACATTGCAGGCTACTTGTACGAGTAATCTCCGGTAATTTGCTGCATGAATTAAACATACAATTTACGATATTTATTATTTTGTACTCTTCAGTGGTTTCTTTTTTTATTTCTCTGAGCTTTCAGTGTGTAGGTTTGGTAAACATGGGGGTGAACCGGTGAAACTGCCTTCTATAATGAGCCTTCCACTAGAGAGAGCAATAGGAATCTCTTTATTAAAAGAAATTTGTATGCATTTACTGAGCGCATCTTTCAGGGCTGTGTGTTTGAGATCATGTTTACTAAAACACATTTTCGTGTTCCAAAGCTGGCTAATCTTCTTACCTGCAGATATATATTCCATGTTTAGAATTGGAAAGAAAATAACAAGAAAAGCATAGTAATAATGTTAGAGCCAAAGAAAGATTTCAACTGAAGGGCCAAAGCCCCTCTCTGGCTTTGAGTTATATGACTCAATCCATTGATATTCATGCCTTGGAAACTGGAACAGGGTTTGTAAAAATGAATTTAGAGAGAGGCACAAAAAACAAGAGTATATTGTTCTTGGTTCGGACCAGTAGGTTTCCTAGGCTGTTATGGCTTGGGTACTGGTGTACTCTAACAGTGACCAATGGTACACATGTTCTTTGCTTGGTTTTGCAGATTCCTTCCAGGTGACTGTCCATTTAGAACACAGGGAGGGCAGGAGATGCTGAATTTTTGTGTCTTAGCAGAACAGTTGGCTTCACATTGGTGATGTGCAAAAGGTAGAAAAGTGTTGGCACGTTTTCCTTAAGTGCATTTTTTAATCTGGAGAAGAACAGGTTGGTAAGCCTCTGGGAACAGAGAGAGGAACGAGCACCCTTGGAGTATTTGGAAGTCCCGCTCAAGAATTAGTTCTGAGGCATAGATGGCCTTCTAAGAATAGCAAAAGAGTAAAAAGCATGTTTGTGGATCAAACAGCCTTTCTGGCTCAAAGTAGCATGGAGCTTACAGTGCACCTGTGTTTGAAATGAACACGTGCGGACAAAGTCACATGCCATACAGTGCTGGCTGTGCTGTGTATGCACCAAGGTGCTCATAAAGCCAAGAGTCATGTGGGTGAATATGCGCTCCGTACTCCAGGATGTCCCTGCTATGCAGCAAGTGCCTTGTCAGGGTGTCCTTGCCATGTGGTTCAGCACGTCTCCCTGGCTCAGCTCAGGCGCTCTGTAGCCTGTAACAAGGTGCTTGGGCTCTCCCACAGCTGTCCTGTGGCTTGTTGAGTGTTCACCCTATTCTGTTTTCAGGCAGAAACCTGGGCAACAGCTGTATGCCTGGGACTTTGGCAAGTGTCTTCTCTGCGTCTGCTTTCTACCTGTTGCTGTTTATTTTCTGGGTTAGACTGCCTCTGTTTCAGTGGCTTACTCTTTTTCTGTTGTGCATTCAATAAATGTTGCTTTTATCTTGGCTGAAGCTTCCAGTTTTTACAGAAGGCCAAGTACAGAGATTTACACCTGAGAATATGATTGCATTTCTCTGTACAGAGAATATTAGTGTTTTATTGCTAGGAAATGCAAATAAAACTTCATTTTTGCACCTGTTATACACACACAGGTACTCCACTGAAAGTATTTCCAATCAGCCCAGTAGACTGAGTTTTACTATATCTTTATTGAAATTAATGAGCACTTGGGTGCTCAAGTTTGTCTGCCTACCTGTACCATACAAACCATAATCCACATCCAGCATGTGCTGTGTGTGTGCAGTTGCATAGGTAGTGTTGACATGGATTACTGTACATTTTACTGTAGCTAGCAGCTGGATAGTAAAGGGCAACCACTGCACAATTAAAAAGCATTCAGAAGGACACAGCCACAGCACAATCATCAAGATATGCCGAAATAAATTAGCATCATGCAAAGTTAGGCAATGTTTAATTCATAGACTGTGCCTATATTTAGCCATCTTATTATTTGCGATATAATCCATTCATTTATTGAAGGTTAATGCCAAGTGTTTCTCCCGGGTACTTGGTAGATGTATGACAGGGCACTGCAGCCCCTTTGATCTCCATCTACTAAATGGACTACATTTGTTATAAAAACACATATGTGTGGGTGTGCACATGCAATGTAAGCACACACTACAGAAATGAGGAGAATTTCCCTACCACTGTTTGCACTCCTTATGTCATCCCATTTTTTCTGGGAATGACTACAGAGACAAAAGAAGTATTAACAGTGGTTTATGATAGAACAGTGCAGCTGCCTTCATAAACAGGATGCAGTTGATTTTGCAAATGTATACATAAGGATAATAGCTGAAGAGAAAGGGAATCGCCTCTCAATTCTGAGGCACTCAAGAAGATGGTTGAGGAAAGTCTCAAAAGGCAACATAGAAAGAAATTGTTTGAAAGTGATAAGAATGGGCTGGGAAACAGAAGAAAAATCATCAAGATAGAACAGTTTGAGTGGAGACTGTAAAAAGTGAACATCCTGAGACTGCACCTGAGAAGTGATGTTTGTTCTGGTGCGGTGTGATCAGAAATAGGGCTGGACTAATTGAATAGAGAATATGAATAGCCAACCATGTTGAACAGGGTGGATCAAATTGTTCTCCTGTAGAGAAGCTGGACGGGCTATGTAGAAATTTAATATATTTTTGACAAGGTTTTGAAGAAATGTGATTTGGAATTAGTGACAAGGTTTTGAAGGAGGAATACTTCTATCTCTATGACATTGTCTAGGAACATGCCTGCTGTCAGTCATTTTGATAGCTAGGCACAAGGGAGTCTAATTTTCAGAGGTGCTGATCACGTGCACCGATCCTGTTCACCTCACATGGGACAATTTTCTTGTGGTCCTTGACACCTGAAAACTGGCCCTGGGATTCTGACTGTTGAAGAACTACAACGTCACCATAAGGTTGGAAGGAAGAATCATAAAATCGTTTATATAAACACTGACTCTTCTTAGATGACTAAGTGGAATCAGGTTCCTCTTGCTTATCTGTCTGAGAAGTTGGACCTCTGGTTGGCTCCTCTGCTGCTGAGAGAAAGAGAAATGTAGATTCCCATGAATGCTACTGCTGTCAGATTGCATTTGGCTCTTCTTTTCTTTATGAATCAGGTATACACTGCTGACAGACTACTTTCTCCACAAAGTGTCCTTGGCTGCATCATAACAGGGACAATCAACTACTAGCAGCCCTACATCACTGCTGTCTGGGGCTTTTCAGCAGTATTTCTGTATTAAAATGGTAACTCTGTAGTCATTTTGGCGTGCTGCAAGACACCATTTGAGCAGTGCTTTATCTTGTCTCTTCTGATTGCCCAGACAGCATGCTGGCCTAGGGCTGTGGTTCTCCACATGTGCTCCTTTGGTGTTGGGTGCCATAATGTCAGCTGCAGAAAGTGGTTTGTATAGGCTGCAGGAGAAACATGTCCCACACAGCATGTATGTGTATTCCTATACAGCCAGTGACAGAGATGTGAAAAATGAAGGAAATAAAAGCGGTGAGTGAGCTCAAGCTCACCTGTTGCTGCTTATAGTTGTAACCACTGTAGCAATATTGAGCAGTACAGACCAAGGGCTGTTTTGTTGTTGTTGTTTCTTTCTTTCATAATAGACCAATTGAAGGCATCCAGAGAAGCGTAAAAAATACTGAGGTTCTGCCTGAGAACACTCAAAGTTGTCTATGGCCTCTTCCAGTGGGTACTGAACTCAAGAATAGAGTTGCATTCTGGTCTTAGCTCTGTGCTATAACCTTACGAAGTCACTTCACCTCTATGCTTTTCTTTCCATTGCCATTTTCTTTATGTCTTCTCTAGTTTTGTTGCTGGTCCTTTGGATAAGAGACACACTCTTAGGTAGTGCTCACACAGTAGTACTTCCTTTGCCAGTGAATGTAGTAGCCACACCTGGAAACTTTCACCTTCACAAATTGCTGAAGGGTGAATGAAACACAACTTCTCTCTAAAATTCAGAGAAAAGCTATGGGCCCCTTTCTGCCTGCAGGTTTTTGTGCAGCTGGAATGCAGTGGGTCATGCATTTCTTCCCACTACTCTGGTGATCCATAGTGATTTCAGCTCTACTTATTTCATGGCTTTGCCCATAGATTGCAACATTTTTCCTTGAATATGGTAATTAGACATAGTAGAATCTGCAAGTCTCTCTTCCTTGTGATTTGCATGCTAAGAAGTAGGTCTGTCCCTCCATCAAGAAACTGGGCCTGATGTGGTACATTTTACGCAAATAGATGATGCAAGTAATCCTGGACCACTTTCTGGAAAGGACTAAGTACTTTCTGTGGACTGACAACTTGCCCTGCTGTCATGGTTGTGTTGTTCTGAAGTAGCTGCTGGGTTTGGTTGGCTGCAGGCAAAGAACCTGGAAAAAAAAGGCTCTTCAAGGAAAAATTTTCTTAGGCCACACCTTATCCCACATTAAGTTGGTCTGCATGTTACCTACCTCAGAGTAGGAATGCTGTATTTAGGAAAATGAGTGTCAGACTGGTGGCAATACAGGCAGAGGATGAAAATAGCAGAGTAAAGGGGAAATCATGTTGTTTGTTACAGATTCCAGCACAGAATTAAAAAGATAGTGCTAGCTGTAGGGCAGGATACATTTCTAATCAGGATTTAAATCCGAAAAGAATCAATGGTAATGAATGATTACTCCCCTCCTATTAATTAACAGTGTTTCATGGCACCCTCTAGAGAGCCCAGTAAGAACACTGTTGTGCTATACAGGGTTTGTATAGCTCTCCACTATCTCCACTATGGAATTATCTCCCTATTTTGTATGGATAAGAGCTTTTTGCTGCTTAGACATCAAAGTACTTGGAAACAGCTGAAATTCGTTGATACCTTGCTAGACCAGCTGTTTCTGAGGAGGGTGGTGCCCAGTCTTAGCTTACAGCTTTCTTGCTTTTACTGGTTCATGTCAAAGTTACTTTATTGTTTAACTTACTTGATTTAATGCTTACAAGAAACAGAGAGGTGGAAAAAAAATCTGATGGAAGAGGACAGAGAAGTTAAGGAGTGATTCAGGAATGTTTGTAAGTAACAGGAGACTACTTGCCTCTAAAAATGCCTCACTGCAGAAGGGAGAAACACTCTGAAAAGTATTTTAATTTTGACTAGGTTTTACATGGCTGAGAGCCTGGATATTTAACTTCATGTAGGGAAAAAAGGCTGCGGCGTGTGTGCAAGTATCAGCCGTGATATAGCTGAGCAGCAGTAAGGCTAGTGCATGAATTAAAGTAGAGAACATATAAAAGGAAATAAAAGGATCTGCCTAGAGATCAAATGTGGCATTTGTACAGAACCTTATTCAAAATGGATACAAATGCATCAGTTCCTCAGAATTATAGGTGAATCAAAGGAAAATTACATCCAGGAAGATAAAGCAATAGACCAGCAGCCTTACCATGTGAGAGGCAGAGGTGCAACTTTGAAGCTTCCCGTATGGCTTGCCAAAGAGCCAGATGTTGCAGGTGGAACAATGTCCTTTCTGGCTTAGCATCTGGTTCCTGTCGTTCTGATCCATAGAAAAAGGAGATGCGGAAGGATGTGGTAAAAATCATTTTACAACTTCATTTAAGAAAGCCCTTTTCTGTTATTTTTGTAATATAACAAGATCATTTTTTAAATGAGCATTTTTCTTTGGAAGTGGAGGCTATCACAGACAACTGTACACAATATCTACACTTTTCACTAGTGTGTGCCATTCTGCATATTGTTATTTAGCTGTTATTTAGCTTAGAGCTTGAACACCTCATTTTTGGCCACTAAAAGTCTATGTAGCCTAGAGTGGCAGTGTAACCCAGGAAAATGCATTCTTCACATTTGAGGGAAAGTATTAAGTATTTGTCAGAGCTAGGATTTGGGATTTGTAGCCCCCTGGTTCCATCTTTGCCCTCATTGCTGTCACAGACAGTGTATTTTAGGTTATCCTCACATCTCTAAGGATGTCACAGTAATTAGTTTTCTTAGAAATGTAGTTAAACTAATACCAATCCATGAAAGGTATTTTATAGATTTCTATGTTGAGTTTGAATGCAGCTCAGACTCTCCCACAGCTTTGGTCATTTCTCTCTGATCCTTATTGGTATTTAAGGTTTCCTTGAACAAGATATATCAGCCAGATACATCGAAATAGAAAGCCAACAATTTCAGATGTCCTTCCTTCCTCTCTCATCCTCTCTTCCTCTCTGTCCATCTCCAACAGGAAGAAAGATGCAGTTGCTATTGTTCTACTGTACTGTGAATCCAAAACATTGCCTACTTGGAAAAAAATCTATTACAATGATTCTCCTTCCATTTACTGCTTTTTATGATGAAGTCTCATTGTTATTAATTGCTATTAGTGTGTTTTTTGCTTACCTGATACTTTCACTATCAGTGCTTAGTTTGCAGCATTGTGAGAGCGGTAATGCTGAAAAAAAAAAAACAGCAAATGACCTGTAGATTTAAGATGCAATGTCAGGTTCACCAAGAGGACATTGTTAAGCAGATCACAAGGTAAATGACAGGAAAGATGAGTACAAATGGGTTGATCACTGTGCCAGAATCCAATTGTATGTGGCTGCTGGATCCTTGTGATAGTTTGCCATGAAGGACAGCAGGAACAGTTTGTGTCCTTTCTGTGATGAACCACACGTCGGGCCAACAGCAAAGTCCCTTTTTTTAGGTCAGTTTTATTACTTTAAGTCCAGGAATGGTTTTTATTACCTCAAAAGTTGTAAGAAATATTACTGCTCCAATCTTCTGTACATGACCACTGGAAAGGGCTCGTGAAACTCCATATGTGCAACCCTGTAGGCAGTGTCACATAGAATATGACATGACATGGTAATATAACAGAGACTGACAAGTTATCCAAGTGCTTCCAGCAAGAAGGCAAGTATCTTAGTATCACTGGCATATCATTATAGAAATTACTAGCAAGCTACTGTCTGCTGCAGGTTTCAGAAGGTGCCACCGGGGAGAGGAGTGGGGTTGTTAGAGAAGACAGTCTGTGGGAGAGGATCCCACTGCAAGTGGGCCACCAAACAGGGGTGAGCAATCAATTAACGCATAACAGTGAGAGAGCTGGTGGCTGGGGGAATCCGTGGTAGTGCCTGCACAAAGCCTTGAAAGGATTTCTTCTTATCGTTATCTCCACATCATGATCTGCAGAATCAGACTCCTGTTCCATGAGAAGTTCACGTCACTACTGCTCTCATTTCTGAAAGTAGTTATTGCAATTTATATCTGACCTTCTGGCCTGCACAGTTAAAAACAGGTGATGTCCAAGGCTTCTGGCAGAGTCTGGGTGCTTTGATTATGTTAGCTCAAGCAACTTTCTTGCATCCTCCTGTGTCTCAAAGGCCAGGCCATTTTCTGCTTTATGCTTTCCACCAAATAAAAATGTTTTTGACTAGATACTTCTATACTTATGCCCTATGGTTATAAAAGCATTTTCCTAGAACTGGCCTCAGGCCATGAGATTATTCCTCCCGAAAACACCACACCCAAATTTTCCTCTAACTTTGAGTAAATTTTTATTTCTGGTGTGCAGTCTTCTTTCTGGGGGAAGTGAAATATTCACTCAAGCTAGAGGCAGTTGAGATGCAGTCAGAGCCTATCTTCAGACAGACTTCTCCATTTTAAAATCATACAGAATCGTATTTGACACCAATATTACCCATAAATTTTAGCAGTCTGAGAAATCACATAGAAAAGCCTTTTACAGCAACAGTTGCTCCAATTAAGCATACATCAACAATCTTGTTATAGATGAGCTCTTGTGTGTTGTTTCTTTTGTTGTTTGCATGTTTCCTTTTTTTATTTTTCCTGAAAGTAGTTGGCTGGAATCATCTTGCCTGAGTTTTGAATGTGATGTGTAAAGAAAAATACATTAAAATTTAGTATGAAAATTCTTTCTGAGTAACTTGTCAGCCTGTATTAGGAAGGCTTATATTTATCAGGGAATTTCTACAAACATTGAGATAGTGAAGTGGTGAGAAACAAGCTGTGTAGTAACATTTCGTAGTGAGCAGAAAGGGAAGTTTATGCTTTTTAGTTTAGAAAATCGTTGCAGCTTAGCATTAAGAGACTTGCACATTTTGCTGCCTTTTGGCTCCTGATGCTTTTTCTTTCCCTCCCACCAAACACTTGCTCACTCTGTGCTTCCCTTGACTCTTTCCATCATCCCCAACCCCATTAGGGCCTCCCTGCACGAGAGCTTCCCCAGGTACCCCATTGCCCAGCTACCTGAGCCTGCAGCTCTGCAGTGATCCTTTCTTTTTATACCAAGGGCTTACAGTAGTAAATACAACAAGACTGGGCACAGGCTGGATCTCTAATATGTGACTATCTATATTGTTCAACTAACAGCAGGCTTCTTGGCACACTGTTAGCTTACACCCACCAGCACTCTCCAGGCGATGCCGCAGTTCCTGTGCATTACCGATCTCTGTGGGCAATTTGAGCACAGCCACCCCATTTGGGGGTTGGGGGGGGGGGGGGGGCAAGTAAATTTATGTGGATGGGCACCAGCCATTTCGTTCCACTTGGCCTCTGAACAAAGAAGCATCCAGGGCCTGTTTTATTTAGTAGTACTGGTGCAGAATGTATCCATTCCCCCTCCCTCCCTTCCCAGCCCTGCCACACTATTCTGAAGGCACTTGAGGCTATGATGTTTAGCGCTGTCTTTTCACAAATATCTGTTTTAGGCTGCATTATTAATACTTCTGAGTGCTCAAAAATCATAAGATTCTGCAGCACAGAAAATTATGTCATTGGCTTAAATATTGGAAGATTAAAAATAATACCTTTTAGGCTCCTTTTATTACCTCTGAGGGATTTTTTGGCAGGAGAGGAGAGGTTTTAGGACATATTCTGGTCATGCTTCCAAGCTTTCCTCTGCATCATTGATGGAAATTACCTTTTTATTATTAAACGAGAGTAGAGATTCTCAGCAAATCATATGATCCCAGGAGCAAAGGCTTTAAGACTGATACAGTTGGCAACAATAATTCAGAAGAGAGAGATACCATCAGCATTAGCTCAAATCTTTCAGTTGTCAGAACTAAATGGAGGGAGTCTTGGCCCTTAAGCTAACTTGCCCAGGAACGTACCACCCTAAACACAGGTTTAGGCAATGTTTACATGGGACAGTGCAGTGCCATGTAGAGAAGCTGCATTTTGTCAATTAGAGCTAGTTTGGGTATCTTTGTATACAGCTATATTTGTTCAGTGTAGATACACTCATTACTTTCTTTCAGCTTCTGCCAGGTTTTCCTTGTATGTGATAATGAAGGGGTCCCTTTGTTCCATGCTTGCTGCTACTGCAGAGGGTAATGGACTGTGCTTGGGCAAGCCTGCTGCACTGACCTCCAGTGCAACTCCCAACATACTGGAAAAATGAATGGCCAAATCTATTTAAACATCAAAGCTTTGACTTGGGAGCTCCTGTTTTAAAAACTTAAAACTTTTATACAACAGTTAGGAAAAAATATGGTTGTATTTGTTCTCTTTTTAGTGGATACTGAAATATTTTTCCCATTTGGTTATCATCAGAATGAACCCACATAACATATTTCAAAGCATAGAGTCACAGCCTCTCACACACATGAATGGCCCAATCATAAAACTTGCCATTGAAAACAGAAAAGAATTATTCAGTGATGATCTCCTCAAATATACTCTAGAAAAGAAGAAAACTGGTCAGTTAGACTTATGAAGCTTAGCACCTGGTATCTGGAAAACACCACACATGAACACATATATGGACACAAACAACAGGAAATCATCAATAAGTGAAGCATAACACCTTCCTCTCTTCAGATAAACAGTTCCATCTGAGCTATAGCAGCTTACTGATCCATGAAAATAGGGAAAATAATTCAAGTTTCGGGCCGCTAGAATGAATTGAGTCTCCACAACTTTATAGAAACAACTTTAGCTCTATTTAAGCTGTGTGCTCAGCCTGAGTGAATGCAAACAACTTCTCCAACAAATATTTCTTTTTTGGGGGGAGGAGGTGAGAAATAAGTACTCTCATGGTCTTAATCTTAGTGATGGTTTCTTAGATGATGCTTTCAGGTCTTAGGAAAATGTAAATGGCTCAGAATGCAGTAAAGACAACTACAAAAACTACATACAGCAAGCACTGAGAAACAGTGGCTCCTTCTCCTGGGGAGTGAACAAAGTCATCACACCTACAGAAAAAGAGGACCTTGTACTCCCTCAAACTGAGGTAATTTCCACCTCTCATTTTTTTCCAGGATAGACATGTCACAAGTAGCTTAACAGGATCCCAGTTAATCAAGCTCTGGTTTAGCCACCTACATAGATGCATAAGCCCTCCTGCCACCATCTTATTTTGGTGGATCAGATGTAACTTCCATGGGTGAGCTTGTTTAGGTGCCATGCTTATTTCCTTCACCCTGACATCAATATTATTCCTTATTAGTAGTCAGTGTTGAATATTTACAGACCACTGCCACAGTCCTTTGTGATTGCTGTGCTATAAGCAATAACAATGCATTCATTTTGCTGCATTTTTCATGATGGCTGCTGATTCTTGTGAAAAGATTTTCTTTGAAGCTATTCTTTGTGGGAAATGGGGTGAGGAGCAGAGATGCCAATACTGCTTTTCATGTTAAAAATATTCCCTTGTCTGTGGAGTATCCAGGTGGCATCTGTGTGTGTGGGCCTCCTGGGGTTTGCGGACTTACACTACAGGGGGTGGCCAGCACTGTTGGTGTGGGCCAGTGGTAAGCAGCAAAGACTTCTGCTTTTTAAAGTTCTCATTCTGTTTTCTGAATGATTTGCTCATATAGACAATGACATAATCTCCAGAGTGAAAGTTTGTCGTTGTGCAAAAGATTTGTCTTGGGGGGTGTTCTGAAAATTAAACCTATTCACTCTCACTATGAGATCCTAGCAAGGAAGATGCTGGAGAAGTGCAAGGTATGAATTATATCGTGTTAATTGGCTGTGGTCACCAGAAGGGTCTGTGTGATAGGCATCACCCCCTCAGAGCAGACCATCCAAAGTTACCTTGGAATTACTGAGCAGCGGCAGATATTTGCCACGCAATTTCATTAAGAACTGTGGGTGTGACTCTGGCATGTGGAATGATGTAGTGAATGCTTGCACATGGCATGAGAAATAAATGCCTTAGCCTAAAATTGTGACTTCAGATTAAAGTGCCACACGCAGTTATTTGATTTCAAAAGTTACTCGGAATGAAAACACATTTATTAGAGTAAGTGCAATCTGTATCTGATAAATGGGAACACATCTGGTCTATATCCCTGATACAAACCCCTCAGTATTAATTATATTGATGGTTAAAGCTGAGGAGTGAGTTGAACATTATTTATAGTGATCTTTGCTAAGTAAATCATTTTTAAAATGGCTTTCTAAATGTAACGTTTCCTTTTTAAGAAGCCCTACAGAATTAAAGAGGCTTTACAATGGAACATGAAACATATTGCAGAGGGAGAGACAGAAGCTTGCTTGATTAATGCGCACGATTATCAGCGATGCAAATCACTTTCACTTATTAAGTCTTGTTTAATATCCTAATGAAGGCTTCCTGAGCAGATTTGATAATTCCAGAGAAAGTGACTGTGAACTAATGCCCTTTCAACATGTTGAGAATGAGCAGTGCTATAAAGAAAACCTCATTTACTATAATTCCCACCAAATGTGGTATCCTTTTCTAGACTCCTACCTCACAGCAGGAGACAATTAACCTTTTCAGTGCCAGAAGTGATACCCAACATGCTCCAGCTGTGAAGGCCAGCAGGTCAGGCATGAATGAAGTTTACCTTCCACTTTTGGTCTGAAAAACCACAATTATGCAAACACATCAAGAAATCCCTGAGCAACTCTCAGCTTTCACATGAGTTCTGTCAGCACGTGTAGTTACACTTCTTACCTTATAGTGAGCAGGAGTGTGCATCAATTCCACAAAGCAGCATGCCTCTCACCAGGAGTGCTGCAGATAACTTACACTAATGTAAAGTAGATCTTTTTAAATGCACAACAGCCCAGAAGATTCTCCTGATGAGAATCCTGGTAATTCAGCTCTGTCACTGTCAAGTTTGCAACAGAAACATTACTGTAGCAGTGATGGTCTGTTGGCAGAAGAGGGCACAGGTGCATAGTGGTAGGTAATGCCTTTTTTCCATAGACCTCACCTCACTTCTAAATTTGGAAGTGGTGGTAAGTGATGCAAGCGGCGCGTTTTCCCTTTTCCTCCTGCAACCTTGTCCACACAATGTATGACTTAACATTAACAGACTGTTCCAGAGCATTAGCGTGGTCACACCTGTGCTCAGAAAAAAGAGCCGTTAAGGCACTGGGTTGTAAAGCCCATTATGTTCTGCATGAGCTGGGACCCTGCATGTTCATCTCTGGAGCTATAAGCTTTGCTGTAAACCATGGCCTTTCCAAGGCAGAGCTGCAATTCAGTCCCTTCCAGTTTTAGAGATTTACAGATCCCCCCCTTTAATTTAAAAGAATAAAAACAATGTCAAAGATATAAAGAAATAGCTTTGATGAAAAAAAAAAAAAAAAAAGCGATTTCACCTTGTGCTTATCTGGAGATTTTCTAGGAAAAACAAGGCTCGTAGTTAGATTTGTTTTTAAAACAACCAGTCCCCTGGGAAGTGAACACCTGAGGGGAGAAATTGAAAGGCAGCAAACCCTTGAGAATTTTGTGAACATTTTTATTAGATCTGTATTAGGACAAGGAATATGGATTGGGCTGGGTAGTTGTATATGCATGCAGGGAATGTGTTTTCTAATCCAAGTACTCATACATATAAGGATAGGCTTTTAGTATAGATTTATTATAAATACAGTTTGGTGGTCCTCATCTCCCATGTGACTGAGAACTGTCATAAAATAAGACTGTCAGACTGGATTTGTATATTTATTTCTGCGTATAATGAATTAAGATCAACATTTCTGATAGCCATAGGTGATATGACGGATCTCAAAGCGTATTCACATTTCAGCTGCTAATATAGTAACAATAGTAAAAATAAGGATACTTTAAGAGCTTCCTGTATTAAGAATAAAGGCACCCAAGTTGTATCAGTGTCAAACTGAGAGGCTTTTGCATGCCTTCTGAAACTACATCAAAGCAAATAATTATTGCAGTCTACCAGGGAACCTTTCACAGGGAAAGCATTTCAGTTTATGGATGTATCATATGTTTAATTTAAACACAGAAAGTACTTGTAGCTGAAAATCCAACGTGTGTTATAAGAGTGAAGAAAATGGGCATATGTTGTTGACTTTTTGATATCAGCTGAGATAGACTGAACCGTTGCTGTCAAAGAACTGTTATAAATATCTTGGTCGCTGTATGTGCTGGTAACATCGAAGTCCTGTGTTCACACAAGGGGGGTTTTGTGGTTTGGAATTTCTCAAGACTTCAGTTAGAACAGATGTCACCTAAAAAAATTCTAATGCCAGGTCAAGGAAGAGGGGTTGCTTCAAGTCTTCTTGTCATATAAATGAAAAGGGAACATCTGAGTGGAACAAAAAATATGAGATATTTTAGTCAGTTTTGCTTCAAAGAGTTTCAAACAGCTGCTTTTTTTTCTTTTTTATCTTTGATAAGACTGTTCCAAAATAGGAGTTGTCAGCATTTTTTCCTGAAAAATGGAAAAAATAATGATGATATCCAAGCCAGTTGTTAGCATTTGAAAAATGTTAATGTTAAAAAAAAACAAACCCTAAAAAACAAAAAACAAAAACCTCAACACATTATTTTCAGATAGTCTGCCTCTTGAAAACTTTTCAGCAGAACTGTTGCACATGCATGGGCAGAAATAGAATCAGAATGGTGATGGAGCTATTTGCAACACAAAAGACCAAAAAGTCCTGGGCTGCAATAAAGAGGGGACACTATGGGAAAATGAATCTGAGAAACAGGAAGACTAAGTACATTTGGGGTCATATCATACGCAGTGGTGTTACTCAGTTCCTATATGCTAGGCACAGGGACATACATTGCTATTTCTCATTAGTACTTCGCCCTGAGGGTGTGACTGTCCCTGTCTGTTATTGACATTTTCTTGTCCTTGTAACCACTGTGTTGTGTTAGCACAACTGGCTTGGGAAAACCCTTGAAGTCCTCTTTAGATAGGCCTTCTCCCTTTTTCCCTTCTTCTTTACCTTCTTACTAGAGGCACAAAAATGTGTTTTCCTCTAATCTGCTCTCATTCGTATGACCTGTAGAATAAAAAGGGGCAGATAGAGGAGTGCTCCTAAAAGACAGGTATCAATCACACAGACCTAGGAATTTAGCATGTGCAAATATCACAGAAAACTCCACTTTGAGGATGTAACAGAGCTTAGTATCCATTGCCAGCAGTAATAAGTAAGTGAAGTTCAACACTAAAAAATAACCTAATTTTATGTTACACAAAGATGTGAAATAATTAACTCCCATTCCTCTTATTCCAATGAAGCACATAATCCTTAAAGAATAATTTGCTGTTCAGATAGTAAAATGCTTGCAAGGAGTATCAATAAATATGAACCTCCTGCAGATGACTGTTTCTAGGTTGCTGAATGACTTAAAAGTATTGATGGACACAAGTCTACTTCCAAGGTAGGTAAGAGGCCCTGCTGTAGATATTACTTCATAACGGACATCTATCCCAATTACACAAGGAGATAGGCCTTGAGCTGGGGACATAGAGTCCAAATTACCCTTTTAGCTACAGAGGTGTTTACTGCCTGTCCAAATTAAGGCAGAATAGGGATATTGTAGAGAAATCACCAATTGTCCAATAGATATTGGGTGAATAAAGAAAAGGAAGGAGTATCCATGGATACTAATCCACCATCTTTTATAATACTAACCACACTGTTCCTTTCTTTCTTTTTTACCTTTCTGAATTTACTGCTTATTTTTCTGCTTATTTTCAATTCAGTAACACATTGTGTTTTAAAACTCACTGTGCCCAAACAGATGAACACATTGTTTTGTTCAGCAGAGACTGGCTCTTCTTGTTGATCTTGTCTTCTTCTCATATGAAATAATAAGAGCATCTCCCCCTTAGACAGCACCAGCTTTTAGTTAACAATAAATATTTCGAAAGACTTTGCACCAGTCACTACTGATTGCAAATAAAAATCTCATCTAATTCACTGAACGACTGGCTGAAATATTGGTTGGTTCAACATAAATGTACCCTTGACTTTTGTGTGCCCAAGAGTGTACATAGGCTGTTTATAAATACTTGTGTTTGTTATTAATAATCCCTGCCTATTTGCTACGGAGGCCAAAACAAATCACTGGCAAGGCACTAGATGACAATGAAAGTATACACAGAGATAAACTAATTTCCAGAGATTAAAGGAGAGGACATTTCCTAGATGAACTGTAAATTTCACCACCCACCTGTGGGGTGTGTAAATATAGATACTGGGTGGGAAGCAGGTTTTATTTTACTACTGACGTGATGCAGCGATGAACTCTGACACGTTGCTTACTGTGGTTACTTGATAAGTGTAAGATGTGAAAAGCCAGCAATAACACTAGATGGTATCAGATCTCTAAAATAATATGTTTGAAGGTGTTAGGTATAAATATGGCAGTACGAAAATAAAAACAGACAAAAGTATAGTTCATTCATGGGAGGAAAGAAGCATCAGAGGAAACAGTTCTCTTTCCGTAGACTTTTAACAAGGAAATTAAGAACTAAAACCCAAAAACGTTAGAATGATATTTATTAGTGCTGTAGAGACAAGTTATACGCTGCCAGAATTTTACCAGGAAAAGCTTATGAAAAGCCCTCATCCTTAGCTCTAACCCTTTGTGATATCACCCAATTAAGACACTCACTCCCCATCTTTGCCTCAGAAGCCACCAGGTACTTACTCTCTTTCCTTGGCTCTTAGAGCCTTTACCACTAGTGCCAGTTCTGCAACTGCATCCTACAACCAGACCAAGGCTGTACCTAAACAGAGTGGGTACGGGCCAGCACTCCCTGGCTTCTATCAGTGCTGAAGGCATGTGATTAAAAAGCGGTAAAAAAGTAATTAACTAAAAAAATGTCAGCAAAATAAAATCTTTGTATTTCACCTTGTACTATCAGATGTACTATCAGACTATGTGCAGCCATCTTTTACTGGACCAAATTATTAAATCCTTATTCTGGCCAGCTCACTCTCATTTAGTTATTTAACCAATTGCTATAGAGCATGTTTGGTGGCCTCATGTCATTCAGGCTAGGATTCCTCCACATGCTAATCTATTCACCTGTCTTCCTCTGTCATCTAGATATCCTATGAGAGGATTTTCTAGATTTTCTAGTCCTTTTGGGCTTTGGGTTACTGTTACTCTTCTGCATGGTGTACTGGAGCTTCCAATTTCTTTCAGTGATGTAAGTTATTGTGTTCAGGATATATTTGTTCCAAAGAATCTGCATTTCTTAGATTCTGAGAAACATGTGGAATGTCTTAAAACTTCAGTCCCAGAGCAGAGAGAATGCATCTGTTCCATCACCAAGAGACCACATCATGCAGAGAAGTGAAACGGGGCCAAATTTTTGGGCACTGTAGAGTAGTTTCTTTGCAGTAAATGGACTTAGAACAATTAACGCACTAACTAGAGGTCTGCTTTCCAGAACTCCTGGTGAGTGAAAGAAGGCCGCCTACTGGGGCTCAGTGAAGAAAGGACAGTAAGAGAAGGGATCTAAATAAGTAACAGCCAACCTGCTTGGAATTGTTATAGCTGATAATAAAGTTGTTAAGATCAAAGATAGATCAAGCAGGATATATGGCAAATGCTCTTGGCGAGGGGAATAGGAGGGAAGAGCTGTAGACTTCCCATCCCCACTTTTCCCTGCTGCTAGCTGCCTTTACCCTGTATATAGGTTTGCAAGTCTGTCTTATTTCTTGTGAGATCTTCTGCTTTCTGTTGCATTGAGAAAAGGACACGAACATTTCCATCTCTCTGTATCTCAACTCTTGCTCTTCAAGTGTTAGGGAGTGTATATATTATGTGCATTTTTGTGGGTCAGGCCAAGACATCTGATGGTAAATATGGATTATGGGGATCTCAGATTACTATGTGGGACATTTTAAAAATATCCTGATTATCAGGAAGTAAGTACTTAGTATTTTCTGGAAAGCAAGTTCCTTTAAAATGCTTCCAGTTTAGCAGTCAAGAGCAGAAGTCACTGCTAAAGGATTGGCCTCCTTGTTTTGCGCTGGTGGGAACAAGTGCTCCTGGAGCTCAGCTGCCACTGTGCCAGGAGGCTTCCTTGGGAAGCCCTCAGCACAGGAAGCTCAACATAAAAGCAAAGGCTGAACAGGTGAGTAAAAAAAAAAAAAAATAGGACAAGCACACGTGCCTTACAAATAGCTGTCCCAAAATGTTACTGCCATCACCAGAGCTTTCATGTTAAAGTTACTTTATCTGAGTAACAGATCTGGTTAGACATCTCCAGACATCTCCAAACCATTACCTAGAGTATGGACACCAAAGCTGATAGAAAAGAGAAAGTTCCCATATTGAATACGATCTTGTTGCTTTGACCAGTCACCTTTTAAATATTTATGTTTTATTTTTATCTGCGTATTAGTGAGACATTATTTGTGCACAGGCTGTTAAAAACAGTTCTAAGGGAAACACACTTCCAGCTGGTTTCCTCCTGTTTTCCATCTGCTGTGTGTATGTGTCTTTGTAGGCATTTAACTGTTTCTTGTCATGGTAATTGGTATTTTTTCAGTAGTGAAGGTGGGAGGGGTGGAGGAGAAAAACCCTAAGGCATCTGTGTTTGTGCTGGGTTGATGCAAAAGAGATTATCCTGGCTATTTCCTAATAAACATTATGTGCTTTAAAAAAGATGGGGTGGGACGGTAGAAAGGTATCAAACATCAAGTAACATTAAGTTTTTAAGAGTTAACTTCCCTAAATTGTATCTTTCTATTCTTCTGTTTATGCATCGCTACTCTTTCCCCATTTAATCTTAAATATGTAAATCCTCAATTTATCTGGAATTACTTAGTGAAAGGCTGATGTGTGAGTGTGGCAGATTATAATATTCCATCGCCACCCCTGATCCTCTTTACCTCTTATTCTTTTCATAGCAGATCAAAAAAAGCTGTATGCATGCCACAAGAATATATTATTTTAAGAGACTTGGACTTAGAAATTGATTTCCTTGATGAGAAAAGGAAAAGTCTCCTTCTGACCTGAAGGGTCACTTCATAATCCTGTCACTCTACATCAAAAAAGCTTTTTTTTTCTTTTAGTAGGAGATGAGAATATTTCTGAAAAGGAATTAATTTTTCAGATACAGTGAAAACGATGACTTAAAGAGACTTAGCAGATGATAGAGGGCTGTCCTATTCAGAATACATCTCCTGTGATTAGAACAAGCTCTGAATATATTTTAGGGTCAGGCAGTTTTAGATGAAGATTGGGATTTGTACTTTGGGATGAAACCGATCTTATATTTTTATCGAAGTACTTAAGGTTTAAGCTGTAGTCTTTCCTTTTTTTGCAAAGGGATTTCACTGGTTCTTATAATGGGGATTGGTGCAAGCAGCCAATAATTTCTATGGATGGATTTTAGTTAATAGGATGTTTGAAATGAAATGACTTTCATCACCTATAATTAGGTGCAGCTACTAATACTTTTTTCATAGTACTTTCCTAAGTAGAAAAGCACCTGATACCAGTGTAGACTTTCATGATCTATTTTGTTTTTCTAATTACTGAATCTTTCTAAAGAAATTTCCTTTAAACCTTACGCTAAAAACCCAGCCATCCCAAATACTGCTATATATTGCTATAACACTGCTGGTGTGTGTGTGTGAAATACACACAGATATGTATAGGTACAATACAGGTCTGCTCACGTGTGGAGATGTGCCTTTATGTCATAAATATTTACATATACAAGCATCATATGATATGTGATATATAACATCATATGAGATACACTATACTATATTACAAAGGATAACATACAATAATACATAATTTGTAGTACGTTGTTTTGGTATAAATTTTAGTATATATTTTTAGCATATACATTATAAAATAATCGTATAGCATGGCATCATAACATAGATATGTAATGATTTATAATTTTATCATAGGAGTAGTTAAAAGCATTGAACAGGAGGCTCAAAACTTTAAACAACTTACAAGTGTTTGCATGGGTGCACTGTAAGAAATGAAAAATCACTGCTTTAAAGAACTTAACATTATCACCTGATATAGTGTGATTATCACATGTGATTATCATCTAGTGTGATTATTGTACTGTATTTTTTAAATCTAAGGTGCATGGAGAGAAATGCAAATTCCTTTTATGCGAGTAAAATGGACTGTTGTCTGTGTTCTGTCTGTTAATTGTTCTAATCGTTAGTCCAAAGGCAGCAGCAAAGTACTGCCCACTGCTAAAACCTGTTCTTGTGATGACAGCATGAAGTCCTAAAGCAAAAGCCACTACTGAATATGTAAAGAGATTCTGCAATTCAAGGAATATTCTACTGAGAGAATTTTCCTTGTTTTGACAGGCTTTAAAAAATACAATGCATGAATATTTCGTGAAGGCTGCTGGCTTATCTTAGTGGCTGCATTTCGAGATCTGCAGAGAACTGTGTCATGTTAGCAGCTGGAAAGTCAAAGTAAATCCGTGGTACAAACTCTTGCTAGTGATTCCTGCATGAATCTGGCCCCTAAATGCTGCCGATAGCTTTAAATTGCAACCAGTGCATCCCGGCTGCTAACTCGGGCTGAATTGAAAAGCAGGGCTTTAGTCTAATAATCTAGTTTAGATCTGATACTCCCAGAGGAATCTGGTGAGAGGAGCTGATACTTTTAATCGTGGATGCTGTGTTCAACGTAGGGGAGGTCTGTGAGATTTTTGGGAATACACTAAAAACCTCTAATTTGCACCTCCAGGCTATGTCTGTTTCTAAGCCAGATAATACAGCATTTACTAACAGGAGTTGAATTTTCTGATCCTCAAAAATATAACTGTAAATCTTCAAGCAGAACTAAAATACAGGGAAGTTGTGAACTCATCCGGAGAAAAACAGGAAATAGGAAAAATGATACTTTCAGATGGTGAAACACAAAAGCTGGAGGTGCACACGCAGGTACCTACTGGGGAAGAGAAGCACTCAGCCTGGAGAGCCCAGGGGCTCTGCTCCCAGCCTTATCCAATGAAGCTATTCAAACACCAGAGGAAAGAATAATCCCAAGGTGAAAGACGGTTGCCCTGGGATAAATTCCGGGAGTTTGAGGTTGCTTACCAGCAATCATTTTTAATTCCACAAGTGTTAGGTGTGATCTGGCTCACAGCAGTCTCCCAGGCTGGGAGATAGCCCCCACTGCCTCACCTCCCATCCCGGAGCTGCTTTATTCACGATATGGGAGCACACCCAATGCCATGGCACTCAGGAACCCTCTGACAGCGGGCCGAATAACACAGCCAGCATCTGGCTGGCTGCTTGTCCTTTCTCCTGCCGCCACCCCTGAACTCCATCCCCCCTGCCCTCTGCTTGACCTCATTCTAGAGACCCCTACTCCCCACTGCCCCAGCCTGCCTGCGCTTTTCAGATCCTCGCCCTCAGAGGTGCCTTCCCCCCGCTCTCGCTTCAGCAGCGAGACAGAGCCAGCCAGGAGCGAGCTTGCCATGTGAACTCCCCTTTGTTTTTCATCACGCTTAAGATGGACTGTCTCCCTAGTAACTTCTGTGGCATGATGTATGAAGGAGCTCATTATGTGAAACATGTATTTTCCCCCCCTCCAAAACTCCACAAAGCAATGCTCGGAGGATTCGGGGCAGCCACGCGTTCTATCAGGATGCGAACTCCGCCACAGCCCGCTGCTTGTCGGCTCGCACATCACTGTGCCATACAGCACCTCCAAAGATCACTGAAATACAAACTTGTGCATTTGATCCCAGCGCAAGGTGAATGCGGCTGCTCGTCGAGCTTGCTCTCGGAGCTGAGCCTTCAGAGTGCCTGTACCTGTATTTGATCAAAGGCGCTAAACCCCCAAGTACAAATATAAATATTGGAACGTATCACACACACACAAAAAATCCCCATTTGTCAGGACTGAGAAGCCGAATGGCTGGAGCCGGTACGGTGGTTCAGGATTTTCCTATTGTCTCAGCAGAAGGGAAAAAGTTGCCTTAGAGAATGATTCTCACATACCAGTTCCCTGAAAAGAAAAATGTGGGGCCAGTTCCATAGTTTCCGAATGAAATCTAACCTTCAGCCAAAAATTGAGCTGTCCAGGTTGACAACATTCAGGAAACTGCTTTTCTGGAGAGATGACTGCAGTGGCAAAGATAAACCGGCAGGAAGGTTTCTTTGGAATGATACGAATCTAATGAATCATATCCACATAAAAAAATTCCCAGCTGGTCTTAAATTTCAGGGAGATTTAAGTGATAAAAGATATTTTCCCTGTCCCCTTAGATGTATATTGGAGATGAGAGGCCTTAGATAAGCCCTCCTGGGAATTAAGCTTTCCTTTTTCTTTAATTTGTTTTAAAGAAAGAGAAGAGCCAGGCATGCTCCCGAGTCGTAGACGGGTATAATTAGTTATTTGCTATTACTGGACTTTTAAAGTTGTCTACTCCCATTCTTTTTATATTAAATATTTTTCTTTTTTAAAAAACCTCAAGCTAATGACAAACCACGTGGTATCCCTCCTTTCCCCTGCCCCACCAAAATAGAAACAAAACAAAACAAAAAGAAACTGTACTCTTTTGCCTTTCTGTTTCTACCATCCTTGTATGGGGTGCATCCTTTACCCTATCAACATATTGATTGTTTTAAATTAAATTAAATTAAAAATAATGATCTCCTTCCCTTTCCCTCAAGCCCCTCCCAGCAGCAGAGTCTATCTCCAATCATTATTAACAAATTGATCGTAGCATTGCTGTCAGTATGGCTCATTTAGTAGCTCTTTTGCCTAAGGTCCAGAAGGTTGAAGGTGGGAACAGCTTCCACACGTAGATGTATGGCTCCAACACTGACAGCACTTGGTAGAAGGGACAGCTGCTGGAGGTGGCAGCAGGATCCTCAGAGGGGCCACTTTGGAAGATCTTCCTAGAAGCTGGAAACTCCTGACTGGACGGGAGAAGAGCAGGGTGTGTCTGATCCGTGCATCTCCACCAAACCTCCAGCCTGCATGAGGAGCCTCACTAGCATGGTGTGAAACAAGAGAAACTCTTGGGATACCAGGAGGAAGCTGTTCCTGGCCTGCAGGAACAGCTCCTGGCCCCTGCTGAATATAACATGGTCTTTGTGTAATGCCTGCCTTGCTAGCATTAAATACAATGAACTCCAGGATGTTGTGAGCCCTAAAAATACCACATAAACCTCAGATATGTTATGCTTGTTGAAAACAAAGCATCAAAACATTAACTAGTCTCATGGGGACCAATGACTTTACTCTGGCTTTAGGGACTGCTCCACTCCAAGTTCATAGAAGCACATGAAGACTCCTGGTTGGTTCCTCCTCATCAACAGCGTGCATTTCCATTAATGAACATAAGCTACCAGCTGACAAAGGTCAGCAGCTGTGGGTAATAAGCTGTAGGAGTGTTTGCTTACTTACTTTCCTGTCTCTAGCATTCAGGTGTTTGCAACATGCTTGCAGCAGGTATTGCTGAAGATGGAAAGTGATTGCTCTATAGCCACACAGCCACGCGTTTGGGAGTGCCTACCAATATATTTGCTAATGTAAGCTTAATTACTTTGGGGGAATTTTTTTGTTTCCTCTAACTTCTGTCAGCTAGTGGTCTGGTGATTGACTTTTCTACTTCTAGTTTACTTTTGTCATGTAACAACATGCTGTCCCGTATGTTGCACCCTCACTGACCCAGTGCTTGCTCTGTGAGCCTTGCTGTTTGTACAAGAAAGGGAGGTAGAGGAGCAAAGTTGTACTGCCCTATTCTGCAGCTGAAAAGTGAAAGCGCAGGAGGAGGAGCTTGCTGAAGGTCACAGTGCAGGGCCCTGATTTCTCGTGGTAGGGGCCCCTGCTTAGAGCAGGGGGTCACATTTCTAGAGCTGTGATACCAGCTTTTGATCCTGTTCCTAATTCTAGTTGGTTTTCAGTTAAGTTTTTGGGGCTCCTGAAGTAGCAGTGAAAACTGTACTGTGACCAGAGCTTTTTTCCTTCTTTCTCCTTTCCTTGTACCTCAGAGCGGGGGCTGCTCTGCAGGACAAGCTCAAGGAAGCACGGACATTTGAACCCGGAAGGAGGGAGATGTCGACACTTGAAGTGTGCTTAGTCACCTAAAGCAGATGGTGTTGTTTCTGGTTCCTGATGGGATGACTTTCAGCTTCCAAAAGCCTTTCAAATTTGACCAGGCAGACACGTTTGAAAGAATGTCAGATGAGCACACATCTGTCCAAGATTCTTTACCAAACAGCGACATGAGTACAATTAAATTAACAAAAGAGGAGTTAGCAATTACAGTGGGAGAAAGCGCATGGCTTGCTTTCAAAATCTGTTCTCATAGATTGCACTCAGGTCAGTACAGTTTTCTCCTTCTACGGAATCTTATATTCTTTTCATTGCATTTTGAAAAACACTGGAAAAAATCAGTATTGTAAACTTTACTAAAACTAGAGTTATTGATCTTCTATATCCTTTGCCATCTGCTTAGTTCTGGTGTCTAAAAATATTCAGTCCTTGCTCTTGCTCACATGATTGTTGAGAAAATGCTAGAGCTGGTAAATCAGAAAAGCACATTGTGTATTGGGGGAGGGGAGTTCCATCAGGAAAATATGCTGTCTGAAGTGAAAAATACAGGGGAAAAAAAACCGAACCAAAAACAAAAACCCAGCACCAGTTCTGTACTTAAATAGGCAAAGAAAGAAAACATGGAGTGTACTGGTATTATTTTTTTTTTTTGAAGACAAGTCATGCAAACTTCACACCTATACCATACTGTAAAAAATGTATATTTTCTATGTGCTTCAAAGGGTTTGGGAATATGATTTCTCTATTATTGCTTTTTGGAAATGAAAACCAATTGAACAATTATACTTTAAAATGTTATGACTGGAGAAGACATGTTCAGGATGTAATAGCAAAACAACTGTCTAAACAAAACACATCTTGGGAAGTTGTTGTAGTGGCTCAAAAGGTTGAAAGAGATTATTCTTAATTTGGAATAATAAATGTTAAGGAGACGGGACTCTACCCAACATCTAGCATGACAGATTTTAAGGGCAAACCACGTCCTCTTGTTTCAGTAGGAGTTGTATTGCTAAACTCCCAGCTTGGCTTTAAAAAGCTCAGTTTCTCTCAGGGTTTGTGTATAGTATCACAAGTACAAAACCTAAACATGGCTCAGAATAAATTTCACCACCATATGGAGGTCCCTAGTGAAATCAGCTATATCATTCTCTGTTAGTTTGTGAATTGCTGATTGGAGTTTGGATATGAACCCTCTGCTGTGGGCTTTATTTGAATCTCAGGGAGGAGGAATTTTGGTATTGTTGGAACTGATAGAAAGAAAAGCAGGATATGCTAGCACATACTATTTCAAGAATATTATTTACCGATTTATCCAGGAGGCTCTTTTGGGGGCAAGCGACATCTGTCACCCAAGATGACTTTTAGAGGAGAGAAAAAATAATAATAAAAAATGAATGGGACTACAGAGCAAAGGTTTAAAACAAACCTTTTTAAAGATCATCTGTGTGGAAAAAGAAAGGTGGTTGTGTCCTTCCTTTACTTCTCTCTAAAGTACAGAGATTCCTGATAGGTTTTGTGTCTTTCTAGTTATGTATCTTTTCTTTTTTGTCCCTACCAAGTATTAAATATTAATTGCCAATAAGAAAATAGGCAAATGGATGTTTTTTTTTTTTTAATCCTGTGTTCTGCTTTTGACTCTGATCAGTGCAAGATGAGAGACTGCAAAGCTCCTGTAACAACCGTAAGTGAAACTTCTTGTCCACAGACCTGGCTGTCACATGTTCTGCAGCAAAGGCACAGGTTGTACATCCATAAATCCATTCATTTAATCAGAGATCGTCCATGAAATTCTGAGAGTGTACCAGCATCGAGTAGGAACTCTCAGATGGAAGAGATTTCTGTTTTAAAAAAGCAAAGTTTTGAAACCAGGGAGTTTCTTGAAACAGTGCAGGTTTGCAAACCCATCAGCAAAATGCAAGCAAAAGTTCACCTGGAAACCTTCCTGCCTGCCTGCCTATCAGGATGGTTTTTGCTTGGTTAAATCGGTGGTATTCTGCAGTCTGTGGACTCAGGTTTAGTAAACCTGAATATTAAACCTATTAGTCCCCTCTCCAAGTTTCCCTTCTATGGGAAATTTTGAAATGTTTGTATTGAAAAAAGAGCACCCCCAAGTTCCCTACATGGGGAACTATTCCAGGTTTTTGAACCAATTTGTGATCTTGGGTGTGATTGTACACAATATGGACATTGTGATGTGATGTTTGGCTTTTGGCACAAGAAAGGAATTCCATTAAAAAGTAAATAAATTGCTAAATATAGGCCAAAGTTAGGCTTAATTAGAGGCTGAATAGAGTACCCAGGAGCTGAAGTACGTGTACTTTTGAGTGTCCCTTCCCCAAAGACCACTGAGCAGTAACAGGGTAACTAACTACCCAAGTTTTCTGGCTGGGCAGTTGAAAAAAAAATGACTCTCAGAAGTTCAGTAGCAGAACTAATTACCCGAAAATGATTGCCTGGGGTCGGGCCATTTGTTATCTCATCAGCATTCAGTACCGCTTCCATAGGATGAAGGAGAAGGAAGAAGAAGAAAAAAGCCCAGAAACATGAGAAGGAGAGCAGATAAAAGGAGAGCAGTTAGAAGGAAAAAAAATGCTTCTTAAGTCTACTCTGTACTTTTCCTCTCTAATAGGTCCCCCTCCCAAACCACCCTAAGTACATCAACTGGCATGTAATGAGTTCTGCCAGGGACGGTGCACTGGCCACAAGCAATGAGATTCTTCACTTTGCCTAGTTCCACAGATTCCCCAATATTTTGGGAGCAGGAGGAGGGAGAAGTGGAGGCTATTTTTTATTTTTTTTTTTACCTATATGTCAAAGTACTGATGAGCTGAGTGTGTTTATGTGTATATATCTACATATGCAGCACACATACAATAATATTCCACTCATCATCATAATCATTCATCTCAGTACTCCTCTATCCATTGGCTGGAAGAACAGTTTGTGTTGACTTGAAGTTTCCATCTGTACTCCAAGGAAGAAGTGCTTTGGACACTGGTTGTGCTAACATAGAGGTCTGCTTCCTGGAACTGAAGATGTCTCCTGGAACCATACCTGGAACATTTGGAAACTTGGATTTGCCTGGAGTTAGTTGCGGTTGAAATTTCAGCTCTGCTAACATCTGAAGTATTAAATATCTTCCCTTCTTGCACTAGACCTTTTATCTTGGAGATGGTCTTTGCTGATGCAGATGAAACAAAGCACGGCAAAAGTAAGCTGACCACCTGCAAGTGGATGGGAAAGAGCCTCCAGCATGCCGGATTCCACTGCAAGACAGGGTGCTAACACTCCTTGCAGCTGCTTTGGACATGTTTGCCTGTCTGGTAGCACTTTCTTCAGCTCTCTGCAAGCTGTGCATTCCAGGAACTTCTGCACTTTCCTTTTGGTGTGGTTTTCTTTCTCTGCATGCATCAAGCCAAGGAAGTGACGGCTTGCAGAGAAGGTGCTAGCAAACCTGGCTCTTACTCCCTGTGCATTTTTAAAAAATGAGAACATCCTTCCAGTAATCCATGTTTGCATTAGATGAAAATGTTTTGGCTTCCCTCCTGTCTTTGAAAGCCCAGTGGTGTAATTGGAATTTGGGAAATGCAGGCTCTCAAAAGTAATGTAAAGAACAGATCCACCTATTCAAATGCAAATTGCTTAAGAAGAGAAGAAGGGAATTATTTTCTGCGGGGGCGGGGGGGGCGGGCCCCAAAAAAAAAGTGATAAAATAATGTATGCTTCTTTGACTTATGGCGACATCCCACATTATTTTAGATGATTTGCCTGCCAAAACTTCTGGGTTTCGTTTCTTCAGTTTGTGTTGTGGTGCTGGGATTCCCACTTAAAGAGACATCACAGCAATTTTCTGTGAAGAGGTTAGTGTCATACATGGGGCTGTCACTCCAGATCTTGTGGGAAGAACAAATCTCCAGCTTTTATGAATGCAGAAGTTAACACAACATCTGAAGATAAGCCAAAAACCCAGGCAAGGAAATCAAATGCACACTGTGAGAAATGCATATTTCTGCTGTCTTTTGGGCTGCAATGAACCAGCCCAGCCCTTTGTTGGAGGCTTTGCACCTCCAGCTGCTAATGGGGAGCCCTCTATTTCTGTAAGGAGGACTTTGTACTCTGTGAATGCTCAGCAGCTACAGCATGTGAGATGTGGACAGTGGAAGTAGATGGCCACAAACCTGTTGCAGAGTCATGGTCATGAAACTTGCTATCAAAATTGCACCCCTATCTGTTGGTATTTGTCTTGTGCATATAAACTGCCAGCAAAAAGAAAATTCCATCTTTTCTATCCAATGCTCTCAAATCTAAAATAAGATTGGAAATTCCTCCTTGTGCTGCTCTGGTAAAAAAAAATTACTGATTGCAAAGTTTGGAGGACAGAACGAAGAACTTGAGTGGAGGCACCCACTGTTCACCCTTTCTTCAGTGTCCACAAAGCATTCAGGAACTGTGGCACTGAGCATGGCAAGAATGCCAGTCTCAAAAGCAAAGTTTTTGCAGCTCCTGTGAGCAAGATCAATGCTGTCAGGATGGGCCTCTGTTGCTGGACAAGCACAGTGACACCCATCTCTTTGGAAACACAATGTGTTGTACTGAGATGTGGTTGGTCAGCCCTGCAGCTCCAGCTGACAGTTTTTAATTTATTTTTACTACTGTTGAGACTGAAAAAAAAGCATTTAATTGAGTTAAGGAAGTTCAGTGGGGCAGCTCATGTTTTTAACACTAAAGGTGGAGGGTGATTGATACCTGTAAAGCACAGGGCGCGTGGCTTCTTTGGCTTCTTGATTCATCTCCTACACAGAATCATAGAATCACCAAGGTTGGAAAAGACTTCTAAGATAATCTATTCCAACCATCACCTACCACCTATATTGCCAAGTCCCTCTGTGCGACATCTATGCTTTTCTTGAGCACATCCAGGGACAGTGATGTGTATCTATTTTGCCTCATTTCTGTAACAATCCAAGAGATGGAATGTGACCATTTGCTTCACTTTTAATTCTGTTTTTGTCTTTTCATCTGCCTCCTGTGCTTTTCAGACTCTTTTTAACAATTCCTACGCAGTTGTATGTTTATCTCAGATGATGACTATTTCCTATGTCCCTCACTTATAACTATGCATACCAGGGGATGTGGAGCACAACAGCTACGGGAACACCGTCCTCTGTCATACATGTAATTCTCATTGCTTTAAAAAGGCCAACCCGCTCTGGGGAAGCAAACCTTTGTAAAATACACATTTTAGGCCGTGCTGTCCCTCACCACGGAGAGCAAGGAGCAGAAAGCAGAGAGCCCTGTAGAGTAAGCTTTTCCAGAGATGGCAACCAACGGCGGGGCCTGCGCTCCCTGCGGCAGCCGCTGGGTGTCAGTGAGCATCTGGTTTCTGCACCCAGCTCCGACCGACAGATGCAAAGCACGGCAGCAAAGCCTGCCTGCGGGATGGCTTTCAAAGCTTCCAGCGTGATTTGAAAGTTTTTTTGTTTTTTTTTTCGTGTGTGTGTATGTGTCTTTTTTTTTCTTTCTTTTTTTTTTTTTTTTTCCCTCTTCCTTTTTTCTTCTTCTTTCCTCTGTCGGAAAATATTTAGATTAGATTTACACTTAAGACGGTAACGTTGCGGCAGCGGCCGCAAGGTTTTGAGCATAAAAGGAAACTAAACAAACTGAAACCCGCACGAACAGGCTTAGAAATGGTGATTGTAGTATTTAAAATGTTGTTTTGAAATGTAATTTAACTGCAGACCGGTCAGATCCACAGGCTGATACCCTAATCCCAAGTGAAGATTCCCGTTGGTTTAAGGAGCTTCTGTTGGACTGTTCTCTGGACACAGAAGAGACAGCAGAAAGTGGGTAGCTTTTTCTTTCAAGAGTTGAAAGCAGCGCTCGTTTGAGGTTTTAAGAAGATTGGGAGAACGGGGATTGATCTGCTAACATCAGAGAAGAAATCTGGTGGCAAATATCAAAACCTCATAGAATATTTTACCACTCATAGATATTAGTGAGTGTCACTTTTCTGGGCTCACAAATGCACTCATTGCTTATTCACATTTATTTATTTATTTATTCAGTTGCAAAAGAAATAACCCTTAAAATGAGAGGCACAGGATTAGGAATAAAATTCTACCTGCCCCTTTAAAAATGTTATTGAGAAAAAGCTTAGACAAGTAAGAGAACCACTTCATCATAACCCCTTGAAATGTGCTGAGCCTCAGTTAGCTGTAATACTACCTGATAATTACATGCAAAGACTGGGGTATCAAACACCTGACCCGACCTTGTTGTCACCTGGTAAATGTCAGCACAGAATTTCCTTAAAGCAGTTGCAGTCAGTTTTCACCACAACCCCAGGTAAGAGAAGAGAAACAGTGGAAAGAATGTAATTACTGTCAATGAGGGAAAGGGTTTTAGTGTCACTTCTCCCACTGAAACCTCTTTGAGGGAGCAGACCTTAAGCTCAAAAGCTTTTGAAGGGGCTGTTTGGAGGGAAAAACACTTCCAGTTTTCAGCTTGAAGGTGAAGCTTTATGCCTAACTCTGCAGGTGTGTTCATGTTATGTTTTTCCTATGAAAGGGTGAGGGAGATAGAGTTGACTTAAAAACAGAAAATTTCCTTTTTGAGATCTTTGTTTCACGTAATTATTATATGAGATGTGATAGTGTATTAGCAGCAGTACATGTCATCTCCAAGGTTCCTAAGAAATTTACTATGCACCTATTGGAAGGGACTGACCCACTGCAGAAATGCATTTGCTTTTGGAGTGAAAACCAGCAGCTGTCTGAGATCATACAGCCACAGTACCTGATAAGTTGGCATTGCACAGTTAATTGCCATGTGGAATCACAGAGGGGAATTTGGAGAAGAAGGAAGTCATTTTATAACCGAAGAGGAGTTTTCACAGGTAGCACCCTTGCCTCAGTCTCTCAAAGAGCCTTCAAAAGCCATCAGAACACTCTGAGACCTCTAGAAACTCTATGTCATTTTCTCCTGCTGAATTGCAGAATTATCTTCTGTAGGATTTCTGTTTTCCTTAGAGGTTTTTTGTCCAAGTTCTGTCTTGAGACAAGTCTTCTGTAACTTGTGAGCACAATCGAGATCAGAGCCCCAGGTGGTACAGCTGCAGGCCATGTTTAATACTTAATGCTGAACAATGTTATGGTATTTGTATCCTATTATTCCTACACTACTGGAAGTTTGTGAGTATTTTTAAATATCTTGTTAAAGATGGGATGGTATTTCAAAGTGTTCCTGGTGCTAGCCCTACCTACTTTCTGCAAAACTGGAGATTATTTGGGAATGATCTTGGATTACTGAGTGTCTGAAGAAAATGTTTGTCCATTACGCAGCTCAGCTTGTTTGGATTATAATTTGAAAGTCAGTAGATCTGCTGTAATTTTATCGCCCTCAGAAATATTTATTATGGATGCAAGGCCGACTTTTCAATTGGATTTGCATCCATGATTCCTCTTGATTCAGCTGAAGCTGATTATGTGTCTGAAACCACAGCAGCTGAGATCCTCAGCTGTGGTACTACTGACCACAGAATGCTTCCTTCTCAGTTGGCCTTTGGTTCTGCCTTCCAAGGTGTGGAGGGGTCATTTTAAACATCTGTTTCTGGAGCAGCTCATTCTTGCTGGGCTGGTAAATCCAACATCAATGTTGTTTGAAAAGATTTATTTTTTGGCCTTCTTGTGAAGGTAATAAAGGTTAGAAATGTGTAGTTGATCAGTCGGTATGTCATGTAAGCCTTGCTACACAGAAGAAGTTAAACAGAAGCACAAGAAACAGGCGATCCTATCACCAAAGCAGAGAACTGGAAAAACAGAACTGTTTCACTGCACTGTTGGATGGTGTCTAATGCCTGATGTCCAGCTTGTTCTGAGGCACCAAGGAGAGTTAAACTTCAATAATTATGCAAGTCTGCAGATAGTAGGGGCACAGACAGAGGCAACATCCTTAGAAGAAGATGTGCAACAGGACAAATTTAAACCCAACTGGGGCTAAAAATTAACATTTTTCTGCTGACAGATTTGCAGTTTCTGAGGATAAAGACGAGGGGAAGATACTCCTCCTTTCACATGCATCGATTAAATTGGCCACTTGGTAATTTATAGCCCCTATTGCCATATCCATTTTTCCCCCTCTCCTTTCCAGAAGCAAGGGCCTGCCTTCCAAGTAGTGTTTCAGTACTGGAAAATGTGGATGGTCCAGGTGCTGTGCTAATCACATAGCTGTTATTTTAGGGTGGGTGGGTGGGTGGGTAGGTACAAGCTGCTATTCAAAGGAAAATGCGTGTATGGATGGCAGGAACCGGCTGGCCACGAGTAGTTGCACCTGCACGTCCGGGAGAAGATCAGTGTGATTGCAAATGCTCTCCTAGTCCCATGTAACAAGAGTCCCCAGCAATCTCCCTTAATAACTGGGAGTGCACATTCACAATAGGAGCTATCCCATACTAAGAGACGCAGAGCCAATAACTTAGACAGGAAAAAAAAAGGTGTTATTGCCTTTATTTTACAAATGTAGAACAGAAGGAAAGGTCAGCTACACAGTCACACCAAGACACCTGAGGCTGAATCACAGATTTGTTTGTCATGAGATTCCCTTCTTTTCCAAGCTGCATTTGTGTTTGTTTACAGATTGGTGTTTCTGACGTTGTCACCGTCCTCATCCTAATTCTTATCGTTTTTTCACCATGTTTTTGTTGTTGTTTTTTTTTCCCCCCCCTCACTTTTCCTTTCTTTTTCTTCCTGCAGCTATTTCTTTGATGTAGCCCAAGGGAGGCCCATGTCAGTAGCAGACTTGGAAATCGATTTTAAACATGATTTCTCATTCATACCTCACATCAGCTTATTTATTTATTCATTTTTGTAGATCTAATTTTTTCCAGTTAAGAACTGTGTAAATAGCCCTAATGAGCCTTGAGGGCTCTCATTTGCTTAGAGAGATTAAAACAAGCTGGGAAGTCTCCAAGCGTGTGGGGCAGAAGGTACAAAACATACCTTACCTAGAACTGGTAAAATAATTCATCCTAAATCATTTGGATGATGTAATAGGGTTTTGATGCTAGTTTTTTGTTTTATTTTGTTTGGCTTTTATGATTGTATTTAAGTATTAATTTTTGTAAACAAAATTGGATCTGCAACTTATTTGAAAGCAGATAATTTCTGAGCATTTGCAGTTCATAAGCTCTCCTGTGTGATTGATCACCTAAGTCATGCAGCACTGCCTCTTTTTCATTGAATGGCACTTTGCTCTTCTGCGTGTAATCCGTGAATATTCTTAATTATATGATGAATGCATTTTTTGTTTCAGAATGAATGATATCAAATGTTATTAGAGTTTCCACAAAAATTCACCTACACTGGGATTCATTGCTTTTTTACTGCTGTAAAAGAGTAATGTACAAGTCTTGCCCACCTGATGGTCTACTGGTAAGGAAGGAAGGAGGCTGTGTCTTTCAGGAAAGCAAATTTATGGATATGGAAGTGCACACAGCACTTGTTTTGGAAGCTCTTTTGTTTTGTTTTGTTTTAGCTAACCTATTTGCTGCTTGGTGGCCATTGCACGTGGAATGTTTCTGTTGGCATCATGACCAGCTAATCCATTCAGTTGTCCAGTAGATCATGTGTTTTCTGGGGATATGAGGTAGGGTTATTTAATATAAAGGAATATAGGGAAAACATCCTTGAGCTGCGCGTTCCAAACAAGATCGCTGTCTATCTCTTTCAGAGAATGACTCTCTGTTCCGTTTCCCAGTATTATCTTACCTACGTGGTTCCTTGGGAACTGCACGGCTGAGCAAGGATGCTGTGCTGCCCAAACAAAGCCCTGCATTGTCCGAGGGCAGGCACACAAATCTGGAACTCGCTCCTGGAAGAGAGTGGGGTGACCCTGAACCCTTGCTCTCCCAAAAGCAAAATGCAGGAACTGCTCCCTTGGCCTGTGCTGTGCTCAGCAGCACCTTTTAAAAGGTGTTAACCTCCCACCACAGCTAGCACTATTGGACGTGAAAACAGTCTGAACAAAAAACTGAGAGCACAGCTGCTGGCGGTTGAGAGGAAAAAGTGGGAGTGAAGCTGGTGCATGCATTTTAACTTTTGGAAGACCTCAGCTCGTGGGTGCTGAGGCAATTCTTTCTCTGGAGCGCTGGCTGCCTGCGCTCAGTGTAACCCTGAAATCTAACAAATGCTGACCTTGCCCGTAAAAGCAATACATTGTTTTAAAACATTAGTTTCCTATTCCTGACAGATAAGATGAAAAGTTAACAATGCACTGAGGCTGTAAAATGTTGGCCAAAGTTTAGATTTCACCTCTGTTTAACTTTTTGTCAACAGATTGGCATTTTCCTCCCCATTCAGAACAGTTGGGTTTTGCTTTCAGCGCTGAGTAATAGCTCTTAGATGCTCTCTCATGCAGAGATTTGAGTTCAATATTAAAGCATTGATAACACTCTTATTATCAGAAAGACATGGCCTATGGGCTCAGAGGGAATCTAAAACAGCTCTTCCAGCGCAATAAAAGAAGAGTTCTTCATTATGTGACATGAAGTTCCCAGATATATTACTTAACCAGATCACGGCATGCAGGCCTGCTAAGTCTTTCTGAAATGGCTTCCTTTCAAGAAAACAGTGCCCCAGTGCAAGATATCTTAGCTACCACACTGGGTATAAATTGCTGCTCCTGCAAGCTAAGCAGCATAGCCAATATTCCCTGGGAGAGGCCACGCTGGTTCAGCGGGTGGCAGAATCTTACCGCTGGGACTGAAGGAGTTAATGATGCTAGCTGGGGGCTATGTTTGTGCCCTGTACTTTGTGCTGTGCTGGAGTTAACTGCTGGTGAAACCAAGTTAAGGGTAGTGCTGAATATCAGTATATCCACTGAGCCAAGGAGATCCATTTATTTTTAATTGAATTAAATTGCTCACAAAATGAAAGTAGCATACTTTCATTAATATTTAATTACTTACGGTGTTAAACAACGATTGCAAAGAAAACTTTGCTGATGTCTTCTCCATCTCTGTGTTTTTCTGTTACTTTGTTGTGTGAGATGGTCCTGTTAGACTTCCTGTGATTTGAAAACTGCTGGCTATCAGGGCTGAGCGCTGCTGATTTTCTGGTGTGCTGAGAAATACAGTTGAAGTCTGTGGCTGAAGTTGCTGTGGGGCAACAAGGGATGGGCAGGTGGGAGATTCACAGCCGTGCCAGGAAGATGTTCTTTCTTCTCTGATGTTAGTGTTGCAGCCCAAGAGCCTGGAGCCCTAGAGGTATGGCTGGTTGAGTTGCTTGTAGTGGAGCTAGGCTGGCTTGCCTCAGTTTGACCCTTGGCAGCATTGAGTGGACTCAACAAAAGTTAAGTATGTGTTTTCCGTGCTACTTTCAATCAACAGCAACCTTTCTGTATTTCATAGCATATCCTCATAGCACTCATAGAAAAAGTAATGCTATTAAACCAGAGTAATTACCTATTGAGAGCAGCTTCTAAATTAAGATTACATGGTATTTTCTCCTTAAATCCTGTCTGTAGTTTGAATGCTGCTAAAGAAATTGCTCATCTCCCCACTGCCGTGTTGGCTATGTCAACTTGATTCAGAAAGCACTTAGAACAGTAGAAAATGCCAGATCTGCTGTTTCAGTACCACACATGGACTGTGAATGTGAGCAGCACACGTCATAGTTCCACCTTCATTCAGCTCCCCTTTTTGAATGATCACATCTTTCTAAGGTGTGAGCTTCCCTGTCTTAAAGGAAGGAGATGGCAGTTCCTTGGGGCTCCCATTAGAAGAAGAAGAAATCATCAAGAGAGGGAAAAATGTCAATATGACACTTCAAGCAGCGCATTTCTAGGCTATTATGCTACTTTTAGTGTGGTTAAAGTCAGTTGGCCTTTGGACAAATGCCTCGTCATAACACCACCCGAGGTGTGCGATAATCGCCAAGAAATGCTCTACCTGTCATGTCTTATTGCTTAAATATTTATGCTTATGACATTTGATTCCTACACTCTATATGTCATCAGAATGTTTCACTCACAGTAGATATGTCATCACCCACCAGGAACAGCTGACACTAAGGATTAGAACACTTTCAAATTAAAAATCCCTAAACAAAGAAATGACATGCTAGTAATTGTCTAGCGTAGTATAAATCAAATATACGATGATATGAACTAATAGATTTATTACATTAAGCTGACCCAGCCATTTAATTTGATGATTCCTGCGCCTCACTTAACTCTGCGAGGAAAGCAGAGAAGGAATGGAACTTGTATTAATGGTACTTCTTATTTTGATGAAGGTCATGGTGTATTTCCTCTCAGTACCACCCTGTAAAGTCAATAAGGAAGCGTGTGTGTTCTGTGGCAGAAATTGCTAGAGAGAGCCAAGTATACAAAATGAAATCTTTCTGATGAGTAGTTCCTGTCTTGAAGGATTGTTTATAATTTTTTCCCAGTACAATTTGAGGTGATCAGCTTCTAATAGACAAAAGACATGCAGCTACTTCGTACAGGGCAAAGCCAAACTTCTTGTGTGGAGGAGCTGGTCCTCCAAACGCAACCCTCTTTTTTCTTCCTGCACTTCAGCTATGCATCTGTGTCCAGGGCAGCAGTTCTGCCCCTAGATGTGTCAACAAGCCTTCAGCATGCAATGCTACTCTCAGCATCACCCCAGCAGCTGCTCTTTGCCTCCTCTGAGGCAGCTGTGGTGGGATGCAGCAGTCCCACGACTTGGTGCAGTCTGTGGGCTGCCAGCTGGAGCACCCCAGTGCCAGATGTTTTTCATTGGATAAAAAAGCTGGAAAGCTGGTATTTTTAATGAGCCACTGCATATGAGTGCTGCTGCCCTTCACTGAAGAATCAAAGCTGGCCAACTGTGTGTGTGATGGCTGGGCTACTGATGGTGTCAGGAGACTCTTTTTCACACCAAGTGGCTATGAATAGGAAGGGCTCCCCCCCCCCATTACTGTCACCAGTGTGTGCACGGTAACCACAAGAACTCGTTCCCTAGTTGCACACAGATGTATTTATTTGGGGTCTTTTTCTCTCTGGCACCCATAAGTATTAGATCTAAATAATAACACGGACACAAATAGTGCGAAAGTGTAAGCTCGTGCTAGATGTGGAAACAGTGAATTGAAACGTACGCAAATGAGATAGTGCGAGGGTGTGTAATTTCTGTCTTAACTGTACTTCCTCCCGCTCCTAGTCCAGTTAAAAATCATTAAACAAAATGTTAGTCTCTAGTAATAGATAAGAACAAGAAGGCCTGATGTTTTTGTTTAAAGAATGTTATCAATTAATGGCTATAGACCCATTTCTAGCATTCTTCAAGTGAAATTCCCCTCTAGCATTCTTCAAGCAAAATTCCCCTCACTGAGCTGTGCAGTGGATCTTGACCCACGACAACAAGCTCTAACTGTGTACTTAGAGCACCCTTTGATATTAATGGGGAAATCCAGAGCGTTGGATTCTTCTTTTTGTGTCAGAGTAGCATGTATCAGTGCCTTCCCTCATGGATGCTGTACATCTCCTGCAAACCAGCCCAAATAAAGCAAGCACCATGTGATGTGCTCTGGCACAGGCTCAACGGGGTGGCATTGAGCAGCTATATATATCTGGCACAAAGTGGCTCACACCCTGCGTGTGCATTTGAACGTAGCATACGGCTCACCCAGCGTGCCCTGCACACCCGCAAGAGCTGGTCAGTTGTCCACAGCCATCAGCAGCAGTTAAAAGAGCATTTCCAGACCTGCCGCTGTGCTTGTGCTCCTCCTGCTTATGAAGTTATCAAGTGCTATGCCCTTCTCATTAATAAAGGGGTTATCCAAGGGGAGGGAGGGGACGTTGTTTTGGCTGGAATTTCACAAGGCACAGGTGGTACAACCAGCTGCAAGATCTTTAGTTCTTGTTGGCTGTACACCAGCTCTTGGTCTTTTCATAGTTCTTTCACTGGTAGTCAAGGAGGAGGAGTGGCAGGAAGGGACAGTGGGCCCTTGATGATGTTGTTCAGCATCAGCAGCTGTCTCAGGTTGGCATTAGGCTCTGGAACTGTTCCTCAGGAGGTGTTTATGCTGAACCGTTCCCTGGTGACACTGGACGCAGTAGCAGAAATGGTAATGCAGCAGAATGTTTATTGAAAGGAATCCACACAAAAGTCTACCCCATCTCTGAATTTCCCTCTGCAAACCAGTCTTTTACTTTGCAAACTGCCTGGGGTTGTACAACAAGCACACATAAGATCTCTCTCAGTAGAAAAAAGGGATAGATTCTTCCTCCATTGCTTCCCCCGCACACTACAGTATAAGCTGTCATAAGGGACACAGCACCCAAGCATATGCCTCTAATTAACCAATTATTTCTGAGGCTGTTGTGGGTGGAAATGACCTGAGATAAAGAGCCAGATCTCGGCTTTACACATGATGGTATCTTGCTGAGAGAAAAGAGGCAAAACTCAATTAATGTTGGGGTGTGGAGGGAGAAAGAAATAAAACTTTCTCAAATGGGGAAAACAGTTCAGGGAAAAATGAGAGCTCTGTTTCTTGTTTTATTGTCCTTCAGCGCCAAGAGCAGCTCTGTTGCCTTTGTGGCAGTCCTTCAAATAGGTGCTCCCATTGACTAGAGACCTCCCTGCCCAGTCTTCTCTCCACCTAAGCAAGCCCACTTGCCTCAATCTTTCTTCAGTGTTATGAGCTTTAGGCTCTAAGTCTTTGTAGTCTTCCTCTGGGACCTCTCTGGTTTTTTAACATTTTGTTTGAACTATAGGATCTCAAAGCCACAGGTAGGATTCCAGATGGAGCCTCAGCAGTACCAAGTAAAAGGGGGGATGAAAATTTTCTTTGGGCTGTTGGTTGTGCTCCTCTTAACTTAGCATATGGGCTTTTCTCTAGTTTTCCTAGCAAAACAGTAGATCCTAACTGGACAGTGTTTTAACTGGTGATATGTGTCCTTCTTGTAATGGCCAGACTCAAGACCACTGGCTGCAAGGCACAGAACTAGCAAAGAATGAATTTGGGAAGGCAGATTAAAGTATCTCAATCCTATTTTCTGAAGTGAGGAAGGTACTTAGATAAATTGTACCAAAAGCAAGCAGACCGTGTGCCTGCTGTCAAAGTGAAATATGCCCAAGTTACCTAACACTTCAGAAGATGTTGCCCCAGGTTCAACTCAGTTGGCTTTCTTTTTTTTGGTTCAGCTTTCTTATGCATAATATATTGTAGAAAGCAACATAAGAGCATTTATTCAAATGCAGCAAAAATCAAGCTCCCCTGTCTCCATTAAATCAGGTATTGACTCGTGCCCTGCAAACAGATACAGAAAGCCTTGCTTCTCCACATGACAAATGCTCATCTCTCTGAACATTTAATATACAGAATGTGTGAATAAAAAGAGGGGATGTAGCATTTGTGAGATCCAGAAGCTTGTGACAGCCACTCGGAGAACGAAACACATGTATTATGACAAAATCACAAACTGCTGGCTTGGCAGATTCTCTGGGAACAGGCGGGGAAGGTGATAGCTGCTCGAAAGTCAGAGAAAGGATCAATATTGAATAAATCAAAACAAATATGTGATAGGTTCTGAGAATGATATAAAAATTAAATACCAGGCAATTTGAGGCACGAGGATATCCAATTACTGGGCTAATGCTACAGTCAATTTGAAACTGAGAAAAGGGAGACGGAAGGATGAAATTGCTGTAAGGGTAATAGCTGGTAGTAATCTTCATGTTTGCACAGACAGTCCATCTCAAAATACTTAGCATAGGAAGATATTTACTACTCTATATTTTACTGATACAGAAGTGAGGGCATATGGATCACAGGACTTCTCTCCCTCCTGCTTCTCCATTGGAGCATACTGGTTGCCCCGCTTTCCCTCTGCTTTCTGTATCACTCTTGGCATTTTACTCATGCTTTATTCAAGCCTGGATTCAAGTCTGTTGTTGGCATTGTTGTGTGCAGCAAAGGAGACAGCCGCTTAATTGCAGAAGGCCAGGCTTCTTTGTGGAAAGATTATTCAAATCTAACCCAATGCAAGCAGAGTAAGGCCTTTGATATTGGTAAAAGATTGAGGGTTTTTTTTTCTTCTTAGCAGCACTTTGCACTGAAGTTCATATTTACTCTACATTTTTCTCTGAAATCTGCACGCTTGCTATAATTTTCCACATTCTCAAGTATTTACCTTGTCTTTCTGTTCCCCTTTCACTTTAAATTGAAGCATTATAATGGAGAGAGCTGTTACTGCAAGGTTGGCAGTACCCAGGGTTGGTGCTGGCTGTCCACATAGGGGAAATTATGCCCTAGGAAGTCTTCCATAGGAGGTGGGCTAATGTCCCAGGGAAGAATTTCCTGAAGCAAAGAGCCACCTCTTTCCTTAATCTGAAGTCACTTCAGATACTGAAGACACTACCTGTGACAGTATGTGCGAGCATTTCTTATTTGCTTCATAACCGTGTTTAGTGAGGTTGCTGCCATATAATCACAGATAAAGATAACACTGCTATTCCAGGGAGTCCAAAATTGCAACTCCTGACTACGTCTCCTGTCGCCTTTTGTTCTGTGACTTATTTACAGGAGAGATGTGTGATCATAGGACTGAGATTTTAGAAAATATTATCTATAGTACGGAAGGAATCCCATATCTTTCCACACTTTTTCACTGACATTTTTCTTCCCATTCATTTTTTGTCTCAGAAAAAAAGACATGTGGAGCAGCATACGTTGATTTATGTTCTTTTAATGTGAGAAATATCAGCTGACTAAGTAGAATATATGGATTTTCTTTTATCCTTAACTGAGCGCATAATATGTTAACAAAATGAACATATACCATCCTCACTCAACCTACTGAATTTCTCACATATTTTTCAAATAACTTCACCTTGCTTTTTCTATAGTCCTTTGAAATAACATCTTGCCTTAATTTGTTTGTGAAGCTATCCATGCTTCTACAGATAAAGATGAGGAGAAAGTGAAGGAATTGAAGGAATGGATGCAAGAGTAATGTTTATGAAGCTCACTGAGATAGCTTTTGATGGAAGATGCTATAGAAGTGCAAGGCTTTATTATTATTGTTATTATTACTTTATTATAGGTGGTTACCAGACAGATCTATGACTGGATGAATTAAACTCAAATAAAAGCAAGGGCTGATTTCAGCTATTCCTTGCTTAATCCTATAAACAGTCAATTGATACCTTAATATATATTGCTGCTGCTCCTGGCCAGGAAGTCATGGGAGGAGATAAGCTATTATTGGTTTTATCTGCTCTGTGTCTTACAAAAAGGGCAAATCCAGATCCTCTTCTGTGTGGAAAAATCTTAACATTTAGCTGGGGTCCTCTCAGTTTGGAGATTTAATTTTGTAGTGGAATTCATCAATCCATGAAAATTTGGGGCAAGAGTATGGCAGAATAAAGGGATAGCTAGCCTAACTCTAACTCAGCAGGGGATTGCCCTTTGTTTTCAAGTGGAATACACTTTCCAGGTGGGGAAAATGGTGTGTGGCTAAATGTGAGCCTTGTTTTCTGTGCTGAAGTGGTGGTTGATTGCTGTAGTTCTTGGAGGCAACTGTATGAAAAATAGCATGTAAAATTAACCTGCTGCTAATATAAGCAGACTGAAAACCTCAGTTGATGGGAAGTGAGGGAACACTATTAATTTCATAAGTTTCTTCTGTTGACCTTGGTCTCCCAGTCCGCAGCATCAAAACCGTCACAAGCTATACCCCACATCTCCAACAGCAGTGAGATCGACGCCACAACTGCAGCTCTGCGTGTTGCACCAACAGGGGTCGGATGTGAAAGGGCTGTGAGATCTGACAATAGCTGCTAAGTGATATGAACACTTTCTGTAGCATGGCTTTCCCCAGGTAGCCAGAGTGCTGTCTCGCCACTTTTTATTCTCTCTAGCTAAGAGCTGATAAATCTGTTCATTTGGGGACTTCCCCTTCCTTCACTTGCAGAAAACCCTCTACATTTGTAAACACCTGGAAGTGAACTGCCCCTAGATGCAGTCCTTCTACATCAGACTTTTTTTTTTCACATACTCTTACAATATACACCCTGGAGTACGGATTTACACCCACGCTGGTGAGAGCAGGATCTGGCCATAGCCCCCTCAAATGCAGAGCAAGGAATGCTTTCTCTGGTTGTTACTGACATACTACAGCACCTCAGTGCACCAGGAGTTGGCATCAGCTATCCAAACAGCTGACTTTGTACCTACCTGCTCCGGTGGGGCCATGATTTTGCCTGTAACTTGCAAGGATGGCGGGCTACATCCTCCAAGGAGAGCAGCAGTTCTCCTTCTTTTCCTTCTTCTCTTCTTCCAGCACAGCCCCAAAGTCCTGCATGTTCCTCTGCCCTTGGTGGGAGGTGCAGGTTTTGGTGGAGATGAAGGGAGACATTTGTTCCTTTCTTTGTGATTTGACCAGAGGAGTTTATGGGGTCTGGAGGAACCAGAGACTGCAGGGAAGAGGCTGAGCTTTGCATCTATGTTTCACAGGAGTTATTCCAGCTGAGCTAACCAAATTTTGTTTTCTTGCAGAATTCGGCTGCTGAATGGGGGGACTTCTACGAGTCAGAACTGAAACTAGGAATAGAGGTCAGTAGATGTAGTTTGAAATGTCATATGTCTGTCCATGAGTAAGTTGTAATAGATCAGAACACTGTCCTCTTTCCAAGTCCTCTCTGCTTCATTTTCATTTTGGGTTGTATAAAAGTATCCGTACCCTAATGTATTTTCACATCCCTTTGAAGATGAACCGATTTGAATGAAACCATTGCAAGAATAAAAATCCAACCAGGAGCAATGCAAAAAAAAAAAAAACCAAAAATAAAAAAAAAGAAAAATAAAAAAAGAAAAAGATTTCCACTCCCCATCTCCAAGGCATTATCGTTGCCATGAACTAAAAACCAGCAGATTCACTTGATTTCATTTTTAGTAATAACAACAGAAATTTGCATCTGGGCTGACAATGTGTATAGTGAGTGTTAGCCCAGTGTGATTTGAAATTGGCAAATTACAGCAACCCTCTGGAAAACCGGGATTTACAAGGGAAATGCTGACAAACACTTAAATGCAGCAGCACTTGGTCTATACTATATAACACGTACGACAGTGAAATGGAACATAAGTCTCTCCTAATTATTGAAAATATTTTGGGGCTGCCTTGTGCTAAAACACTCATTCTGATTTTGCGTTTCAAATGATTCTTTTGCTCTCTTAAAGCAAATTATATTCTAAGCCACCTAACTCTTAAAAAATGCTGCTGATCACAGTCAAAAAAGCAGCATACTGCATGTGTTTGTTGGAAGGCTAGGTATAATAAGAAGGGTTTCAAGGCTGTGTGGACTTGCATGACACCATATTATTGCACGAGCAAAAAAACAATACTGAATGGTAATAACCGTTTGTCAGAGGCAGCACTGAGGATTATATAACCGTCTGTGTGTGTATGTGTTTGTGTGTATCCTGCATAATGCAAGGAGACACCTTCCAATTTCCAAACACCTGATAATGTTAAAGTTTATTTTATCACAGCCAAGGTTATATTTTCTTTCAACTTAATACTGACCCTAGGAAGAAGAGGAATAATGGATCGGGAACCTATTATAGCTATTCTGTGTTAAACAGCCAAGTAAAGGGCAAATATAGTTCTGTAGAGGAATCAATCACTGAATCCATCAGTGAGAATGACCCTCCTGGCCCCCACCTTCTTCCCCGTGCCTAAGAATTTGCCATATTCAATCTTTAGGCTCTGAACCCAAATGCCCTTTGAAAGTGAATTTATGATCACTTCATCACACTGTCTATTAGCTCACTTCCTAACAAATAGGATTGAGAAATATATGGCAGGAACTGCAACGGCACATTTCCAACTAATGGTTAAAATGTCAGGGTGATAATGTACAAGTGCGTCTGCCCTCAAATACAAAATCAAATGCGGCTTTACAAGGGCTGTCGCCATTCCACTTTAGCTAAAGACTTGCAAGCTTCCTTCTTCCCCTTTGCAGGGCTGCAGTTTGGAAGCTGCTGCATCTCATCAAGGCTCGGCTTGCCAGTGCTGTACTGTACTTCATTAGGCAGCTCTATTTAATGGTTTCAACAAAAGCCATCATTTTAGCCCAACTGCCTTGACTAAATTAAAATTTCCAATCTCTGTTTTAGTGTTCTGCAACTGATGTATACATAAGCAAAACTGGTCAACATCTGCCAGGGGGTTGGCCAAAAGTTCTGTAAAGATGTACTTCACATTTCTGAAGCATGTGCAAAGTAACAACGTACTTATCCTCCTGAGGGCTCTCATGATTTTACTTCACCATTTGTTCAGACACACTTTAGCAGCATATAAGCCATACAGTTGATTCTCCCCTTGGTTGCAGTTTTATCTGTAGTGTCATTTTGAGTAATTGGGGTATGGTAGCTGATCAACTTTCAGGTTTCTCATTGGCAGAAAGGGACTGTATTGGCACCAAGAAGGAATATGATGGGTCCTCTCGGTGCCTGAGCAAGTGTCCCTCTTTTGCACTTGGCTACCCAAGGCCATTAGAAAATAAGCTTAATAAAGCAACTCAGTGTATACATCTTAACTATTCCCAGCCAAGGGGATGCAGCTATAGAAGAAATATTTTAAACCAATATGAAAGATGGTAAATGTACATATTTAGTCAGTGATCTGTGAAAGTTTTTGAATTAGTTTTTAAAGCTTTGTTAAGACCAGAATGCACAGATGTTGAAAACAAGTTCAGATGTAGCGACAGATGGTATTTGATTATGAAGCAGACTGTTCATATAATACAAAGATGCTGCTTCTGCCATACACAAGTAACTGCAGAGAGTGCAGTAGAAATTTTGGAAGGCAGAACAGTTCAAGAGGTTCTTTGTGCGGCAATAACTTTCACGTTTTTCCAGCAGTGCTTAGAATTGGGATAATTTTCTTTCTTGTGCCGGCAACCCCCTCGCTGCCCCCCCAGCCCACCCCTTTTCTGCCCTACTGTATGGCTGCCTTGCACTTTTTGATTCTTTTTTCAGGTCATTTGAAATCAGATTAAGGAAAAATACACTTCATTTCTATTTACGGAAGAACTAAGTTCCCTAGGGTTAATAATAACTGTAATTATTATTAGATATTACTGATATTAAACATTAAAAAGTACACACATAAACATTAAAAAAAGAAAAAAAAGGGAATGCTGCATTTTGGATAGATCCTGCATTTTGCTGGTGACATAACAGTATGCCCATAACCACAGGACAGTTGTTGAGGTCTTTCGCTGGGGTGGATGAACATGGCTGTTCTCTGTGGCTCCTTGCTCCAAAGACACCAGAATGATGCTGACATTTGGGAGCACCGGCGGTTTGCTCTCCCCAGCTTGGGATATGAACAGTGGGGTGTTCCCAGCGGGGTGCCTGGGCCAGGTACACTCTTCCCTCTGCCTCTGGGGACGTTTTTCTGGCCATAGTGGGGCTGGCAGCAGGGCTCTGGGCACGGACAGCTGCCCCCGGGAGCAGCAGCTGGGGCCGGCGAGGGGCTGCCCGGCACTCTGGAAATTTCTGCGCTCGGACCCAGCCAACGGGAGCATGGGATCCTCCGGGAGAGGAGCTGCAAGCAGGCTTTTCCCCTTTGTCCCCCGTTCCCCCGGGTTCTGCAAAAGCAAGTGACTGGGTAAACAGTGCTTTCAAACACTGGCCGCTCGCAAAAGGATGCCAAGAAGCAGCGTCTGCTCGGAAATAAAACGGGCAGCGCATGGCTTGCGCAAGTCAAGGGGGGCTCCCGCAAAAGCCCGTGCTCGGGCTGTTAACGAGTAACGGCGCCGTTAATGAGTAACGCAGGGCTGGCAGCGGCCTTGTGGCCATGTGCGGGGTCCCAGGGAGGGGGCCTCAACCACCCGCAATGTGGGGATGGGCCCTCAAGGCGCTCCCACATCATGACAGCGAGGCTGTTCCCTCCTTGGCACCTCGGGAGCAACTCGGCCTCCTGACACCCCAAAATGTGCCACGGCCGAGGCAGGCAAAGCCACAGCGCTCCCTGGGGCACGTGTGGTTCTGAGGTTTACTGAGAAATGATAAAAAATAAAAAAATAATACTTTAAAGTACCTCCATCTCCACAAAATCTGAGCTAAGGGTTTGAACCAGAGGTTTGTCTCTTCTTTTTCAAGCTCTGACCAAATTATTGAGCGATTCCCCTTGGTTCTACATGTGCTGGCATGAATTATCCTTGAGTGCTGCATATTAGGGCTGTTTTGTACTAAAAGGTGTTAAACACTTGTAATAAATATTTTTCCTTATTTCCCCTAGGACACAGTTCCATCTCTGGTTGGTGAAGCATAAAAAAGAGCTGTCATGCCCAGTTTTAATAGGCAATAGGATTTCAAGCCCCAAGAGTTGTTTCACAGTCTGGCAGTGGCCATAATGAAACTGGCCACTGTTGCCACAAGACTTTTTCCTCTCCTGCGTTCTCCCTTGCTACCTCCCACAGCTGCCTGACTGGCAGGTCTCTTGCAAACTGCAAACATATTTACATTGGAGCTGTTAGCCTTTCTTTAGCTATCTGTGTCATCTCTTTCCTCTTTTTCTTTTTTTTTTTTTCCTCTAGCTAGGAACTCAACCTTAAGTCTAGTTTTAAAGGATAAAATTAAACTCTGCGTGCAATTAACTGCCTTTGCCTCCAACAGCAGTTCATTTTCATGTGTTTTGTTGGGAAGCAAATAGCTTGTTTGTTTGTTTGCTTTTTTCACAGTGACTCCCAAATAAATGTGAAAGTACCACTATTCTCTTGCTTAGGATTTATTCATGGAAATGCAATCACATTCTCCCAGGCTCTGGGCAGCATGAGATAGGGGTTAGGGGGGGTCCCTGCATCGGACCTAGTGCCTCTCTGCTTTCTGGCTCTGGAAAGCAACAGGGTAGCCTAAGCCAACAAGAATTCATTTGGATGGCTAAAGTAAAATAAAATAAAATAAAGTAAAATAAAATAAAATAAAATAAAATAAAATAAAATAAAATAAAATAAACCTTCTTCCCCCTGTTGAGATCACACATGTTAGTGATAGCAGTACACAAAAAATTGCAGTGTAACAGTGATGGATTTTCTGCACTCCAGATCAATCAGGCTTTAACAGGAGTCTTCTCAACCCTCCCTTTCCCCCATGTTATGGGAACACCAAGAGGACAGGCATGCCTTGCTGTGAGCCCAGAGGGTTGGGCACTAGGAGCCGGCAGGGAAGCACTCCCCCTGTGTTATCTACCAGAGCTGCCACCACCACGGGAGCCTCCATCCTCACTGAACAATGAGCTTCAGTGAGGATTTCATTTGTCTTCCGTATTGTGTTCTTAAAATAAACCCAGCGCCATGTTTTAAAACTGAATCCGATCGCTGTGTGCAGGGAATGCTGTAACCCGTGGCAGTGACGGGTGTGCGTGCCAACGCTTCCTAAATGCAGTCGTCTGCTGCAACTCACCAGTCAGTCCCCTTTCCCTCCTAACAAAGAGGGAAGACTGGATCAGAAGGGATCATCTCCATAGAAATTGTGTTGGCACAACCTAGATTGGGCATAAATAAGGGTACCGACCAAGAAAACCAGAGCGATTAACTCTTTCCTGCTCTCAGCCCACAGAGCACAGTTCTCCTTGTTCAGCCTCAGTAATTCCATATGTGAAGGACCCTGGTTCCTCATGGTGATCCCCATGGCAAAAAAAAAAAAAAAAACCAAAACCAAAAAAATACACAACAAAAACAAACAAACAAACAAATGAAAAAACCTGCTCTGCCTTAGTCAGAGCTGATTCCCATCTTCCAAAGGATTTTAAAGCTAGAAAGAACTCTTTCTTATTGTAAAAATTCCAGGTATTGGGGGAACTGAGGATTTCCAAGCACAGATGGCCAGATCTGCAGAATTTGGATCCTGTCAGGGTGCTTGAAGCCTGGGAAAGTTGATTTGGCCCTTTGCAGTGACAGGGACTCGTTGCCAAGTTCCAGTCTAGCTCTGAACTCCTGCAGTATTCTGAGATGCCAGCAGCCAGGATTTCTTACTTAGAGCTCTGTGTGTTTTCAACTGCAGGGTAAAATGGCAAACGGTGTCTTGTATATCATAGAGCAAAGGATATTTGAGAGGAAAAAATGATGGGTGAGCAAGCAAGTACCTGTGCAGCTCTTGTTCTTGGATCCATTACTTGGGTAACCAAGAGCCTTGGGTACCTTGATCTCCCTTTCATCTAGTTAACTCTTGCTAGCTAGCACAAAGATGAGCCCTTCCACATAATCCATAGCTGCCCTACAAGCTTTTGCAAGGAGAAGGTGAAGCAGATGTCCAGTTTTGATCTCCTCACCCACTTTCGCTTCCCTCCTCCAAGGGAACCTTCTCCATGGTCTCTCAGCAGCTCACCCCTGGGATGCCCACACCCACTCCAAACCAAGGCTGGCAGAAGATCTCATGGTTGGAGGTTTTGTGAATAAGTGAGTCTGGGATCTCGATTTTCCCCTCGCTTCAAGCATTTCAGCCTATCCCAGTCTCCATGCCATAGTCCTCCTGAATGCACAGACAATTATTAAGTGCATGGGGCAGACTGTTCTTCAAGAAATGACCTGAATGTCAAGTATTTTGAACTGAAAATGCTTCTAGTGTGCTGGTTTGGTAATGTAGATAGATGTGAACTAGGAAAGGCAATTTGTCTGCAGTAAAATCTGAAATCTTACTTGTAAATGACCATCAGTTACACAAGTGCAACTTCATGACCTTCTCTAAACCTGCTGTTGATGTGATCCAGCAAATGCTACTCTGATTGTATAAAAAAGCATGAAGTTTTAAGTGCTGTTGCAGAGATGAAGCATTTATTTGGTCATTACAGTGTAGCTAACACTTGCAGTCATGCCCTGGCTAAGCTCTACAGTGTCTTGAGGCTGAATCCATGAGGATTATGAAAGTAAGTGACCTCAGATGAAAACATACTTTTAACACACTCCTCCTTCAAAACTGGAAAATTCTTGCACAATTCTGTGATCTGAATAAACTACCATCTTACTGCCATCTGCACCAGTTCTAAGCCATAAGGATACAGTTCATCTCTGAGACAGATAATGTAATTTTGTGGCTCAGTCAACCTCAAGAATTTCAAGACACAAGAACCAGCAGGAATAGGAGAGAACTATAGAAAAAAAATGAAAAAATGAGACTTGCATTTTGACGAAACGTGTAAGAACAGACTAGTTATGTATGGTGCTAATGATTATAGAACTTGAAAAGGAAACGGTCCAAGAAAGAGGGATAGATTGCAATAAAAAGAACAGAGAATGAGATCTAGGTGCTACTATTAACAAGGGCAAATTGATAAAAGGAACAAACATAAACCACACCAAGCCAAGCATTACTCTACCTCCACCTGACTGGTGGAACTACTTGGTGCAGGACACCAGCAATGCAGCTACACTCAGGAAGGGATTAGACAGACAAAGATAAGGACTTTCCAGCTCAGAGTATCTACACTCAATCCAAAGGGCTGTCTGTGCCTCAGCCATAGCACATCTGTTGCAGGGAGGTATTCCTTGTCTGATAGACTCTTGCAAAATAACACTCATTATCTTAACCAGCGCTGGAGGTAGGACACCGGATGGGATGAATCATTAGATCCATTTTGCAAGAGTACTGGCAGTTTCATTAATAAATAATTTGAACTAAGAGGAAAAGAAAAATTTCGGAGGACTACAGTCTTAGGTACAGCCTGGCCACGGCAGTAATTCCTCTTTTGGTATGGAGCAGCACTAACTTTCAGAAAGAAATATAAACAATGGCAATGAGCTTGTAATTTATATTTTATTTTGCACAAGCTTGCATATATACTGCACATACATTCAGTTTAGAGAAGATGGAAGGCACACAAGGCAATTGAACTACTGTATCCTTTAAGTGGTACAAAGCAAAAAGGTAAAAGTCTGGAGAGTATACAAAAGCTTTAAACACACAAAATAAAATCCACCCCCCCAAACATTTTTCCTGTGTTTATCTTAAATTTAGTAGCTGCCAAGCTAGAATTGTAACTTTTTTTTTTTCAATCAATTGTCTACTGCACCTTTTTTTTTTTTCAAACGGACAGGGGAGTCTTATTGTTTTATCTTGTCATCAATTAATATTACAGTACATCCTTGGTAATACAAAATTGTACACCTTCATCAAATAAATTAGGATAAATTAAACCAATAAATTATGCAAAGTCTTCAGAACAATAGACAACAACAAAAAAAAATCCACAGTTGAAATTGCCTCTAGCTAAAAAATAAAATAAAAAAAAAATCAAAAATTGACTTTATCAGTTCAGTTATTGTACTATCTTCAAATTAAAGGGTCTTTATTACAAAAAAGAGCTTAATAATGCTATTTACAACATATTGCTAAATAATATAAAGGCAGTGTTTTGTCACTTCTGTAACTATATACATATGAGTAATGGCTGGGACAATATCAGTTTAGACCTTAACCTTTGACTCTTCTGGGCAGCATTAAAACCAACCTAAAGAGGCTTTTCTTCCTCCTTTTTAAGTTTCTGACTCTAACACGTCGCACGGTAATGAAGTGGTGATTGTGTTGGTCTAATATTTCACTGCAGTGGTATAATTAACAAGGAAAGGATGGATTTTAGAGAGAAAATGTCAGCTCGCCGTTTCTCCTAGATTTGTTTCTACGTGTCCCAGTATATTTGTGCATTTGGAAGGTGGCTGCTTTGGGAGAGAGGTGAGTGTGGCTCAGATGAAAAGACTAAACAAAGTCATAGTGCCACCACCTTTCATACACTAAAAAGGATATTCCTAAGAAGATACAAAGGTTAAATACCAGTTTTCATCCCAGCTCTAAATATGAGCATTTTTAGCTTCAGTTTATAGATGGTTTACAACCAACAGTTCTACAGAAAACGAAATTGCATTTCCTTCAACAGAACATTTAAGTGCAATACAGTAACTGCTTACTCATATAAACCAGTTACATTCCTTAAGGGGAGCTTTTTGAAAACAATGCGTATTGGAATTTTCAAACACATAGTTGGTACCAGAAGGAAACATTTGCACTATCAACACCAATGATTACTATATAATACACATGGCAAATATAGTTTTTGCTTTCACTTCTCATGTACAGTGCTCGTTTTGGGGGTTTTGTAAACCACTTTCCATTTTTTTATATATATATATCTTTCTGTATATATATATATATATACGTATAATCTTTCAATGCTGCTGGTGAAAATCCTATCTTTAAAGCCACAAAATCTTCACCTTTATTTCTTAATCAATATTAACCTGTGGAAAAAAAAACATTTTTCTATTAACTGACTTCCTATACATAGAAAAAAATTCTGCCATTTTACAGAAACCGTATTACCCATTCCCTTGACATCTGATGAAAGACTTAACTGTTAAAAGTAGAGAGCTGGATTTTCAAGAATGCTTTCAACTATCTATACAGTTACTGTAGTGTTCCTTATAAATTCAACAGATGTTTTCAGAATGTAGTTATTAAAATCTTATGTCTTTACGCAAGAACAGCCTTAAGGTTGAATATTTACATTGCTTTATAAAAGTTCCCCTCGGTTTTCAATGTTCACCCACATACCTGGTACAGTAACAAAGATTCTGCAAACTTAAAACACTTTAATTAAATAATACTCAGAGGCACAAAGCAAACCTCAGGAATACATGGGTGAACACTTTCTTAAATAATCACTACATTCTAACATCTTCCACGTGTTTACCATTAAATGTGAAACGTTCCCATTAAACAACCAGAGATACAGTAAGAATTAAATGTTTTGTAGTTTCAAATAGAACATTCTTTTCACAAAACATAACAAATGTCTAAAATAGGTTCTTAATCTAGATAGGAAAAAGGTAAGCTTTTCACTTCATACGCATATTTTGTGTGTGTGTGTGTTTCAGTGTATGCACATATACATACGTGCACACGCACCTGGCTGCGTGTGACTACATACGTATATGTATCTGCACATATGTCACGTATGAAATATTGCTTCTATACTACTTTTCATCAGGCTAAGAAAACACAAGATTTGCACCACAGTTACAAAAAATTGGCTTCTACAAGAATTTTCAAAACTTGAATGCTGCTCAAACAATTGAGAAAAAATAATTTGCGTTATCAAACTGTTCTAAAAATTCTCTTCTTCAAAAACGTATTCTCCTGCTTTGTTTTTTTTTTGTTTTTGTTTTTCTTTTTTTTTTTTTTTGTTTGTTTTTTTTAATTTTTAAAAAGACACAAAATATGCATAGCTATCAACAGTATGTCAAACAGCCGGAAAAAAATAAAATAAAATAGTGTTTATTGCAGCTGTAGTAATTGAAAAATAAAGTTTAAAAGATGAAAACTGTAAGCCACAGAAGGCACAAGAACAATTGTACTTGTGGGGGAAAAACTGGTATTTTGAAGGATTCTTTTATCCTTCCGCTGGTGCATTTAAGGTCTAGGCACAGACTATAACCTCAAGTTTATATGCAGAAATAAATCTGAATTAGCAGTAAATGAACGGCAACATGGGATTTCTACATGGAATTTGAGATTCTTTCCCTGTGTAAACGTTTCATTACAATAAAAGTAGCCTCCTGCCTTTTAGCCGTTATTAGGGAAATAATATCAAGATCACTTGAAAAAAAACAACCCTATTTTCTACTTACAATTTAGTAGGAGCTATGCCATGTTTTTAGGTGTATTGGGAGGCACAAAGGCAATATGGCTATAAAATATAGAAGAATCACGTGACGGAAATTATCAAATCATCCTGTATTCCTTTTCCAGACCAAGGAGGTTTTATTGTTCTTTTAAGGTGAAATTTCTACTCTTAATTCCTATGCCTCGTTTACTATTGAGATTATGTTACTTATAAATAAATAAATAAATGCAACAACATCAAGTGTTGAGTACACAATTTCACTTATTTAGATTACGTGAATCACATTGCAGCCAAATAATAATAATAATATCATATTAATAATAATAATAATAATAATAATAAAAGTAATGGTAAAATCACAGATTAAGATGGTAGCTAGTAGTATGTCCACATATTATGACTACAGTATGGCTTTGCTTTCTTATGTCCAAGGTGACAAATGCAGTGTTATGTTTTGTATCTGATGGTATGCCAATGATGAACTTGCTGTGTTAAAACTTGAGCATTTTATGCCACTTCTTCCCATAAATTAAAAAAAAAAAAGAAAGAAAGAAAGGTGCATGAACACAATTTTCATCCTTTCTTACTCAGAATTAACTGGAGTTACATCATTATGAAGTGTAATTTTTACCAAATCATGCATAAGAATAAAAGAAAAAATAAAAAGGGAAAAGAAGGAAAACAAAACAAAACAAAACAGAAGAAAAGCAAGAAAAAGACACATCCTGTCTACCTGTGAGGATACGTACAATGTTAGGTGTTCTTAGGGAGTCTAAGATCAAGATTTGTTTAGCTTTTAATGCATAGTGAAAATGTTGGCACTTCATCCCATGCTATTGTCTGCATTGCCTATACTCCACAGATACTGCCAGTGCTTGAAAATAATGACAGGGAATCATAGGATTGTGCTGTTTAATTTGATGTCAGCAGGTTTTTAAGGCTTTCTGCTGACAATAATTGCTTTCATACATTTCTGTCCATCAGCAGTATTTGTAAATGAAGTGAAATTGCAATGATCAGGTCAGCTCTTTAGTCACATGGGTAAACTTTCACTCTCCAAAGTCAAAATGTAGTTTTAAAATAAAGAAACAAGATATCAATATCCTCGAGGGTCTAAATGCAATCCTCAGCTAATTAGGAACTTCCTCTAGATTCAGACTGAAATGTGCAGGGGAAAACACTATTGACGATAACAATAAATTCTTACTGCATCCGTACAAAAGACGACAGAGAAAATGACAAATACAGAGTGCTATAGCATATTCAACCTTCCCCCAAACTTTTGGAGACAATACCTTTCTGAAAACGTGAGACAAAGAGAGCCATTGAAGAAAGCACAAGAACTAGCAGCTAGCTTTCTTTCCGTGTGCTGACATTTCGTGGTACAGCATTCAGGTGAATCCAGACCCATCGTGGACTTTACACTGTAGCTCAGATTTTGGTCAAAACTACCTCCAGCTTCTGAGGATGTGCAGCACTTTGCTCAAATAGATTTTTTTTTTTTTTAAAGCTGCACGGAAGAGTAATTTAAAAATCCAGTTTGGCTATTTGAACCCTGCATAGCCAGGAGGACACTGCAATTTTTGTATGTGCTTGATTAGATTTTTATGAAATTGTGATTTTCATTCTCCTCATTAGGAAAAGACTAATTATATTTTACAGCTACAAACAATAGCTGTAAATTTTTTTTCCTTTGCCTCAGCACTGTGAGGTGAAGTTGCTTTCTTCGACTATATATAAGATCATTCAAAAAGTGCTTTTCAGGACAGATGTCAAATACAGACAGAAAACTCTGTATATTGGAAAGGGGATTTCTAGGGGCAGAATGCACGGAGAGGAAAAAAATCAGGGACCGGTGCCACTTGAAGTAAGACCAAGATGTGGCAATTCAGTACTCTGCAGGTTTCATTTTTACTCTATGGAGAGTGAAATGCTTCCGTTTTAACAAGCTGACCGTATTCTACAATTCGTGTGGTTGGTACAACATTGTGCATGAATTACTGGCCTCAACCTGCACGAGTGGTATTTGATTTGTGCAAACGTCCCTTGCTGCAATTTAGGAAAACAACAACCTGGCATGTCGATCACTGGCGCAGGGTATTTATCGTTTCTGTAAGGGAAAGCATGAAGAATAGGGCTTGTTTTTTTCGGTATCACTTCTTGGAGTGAGTATCCAAAATAGATGTTGTAGGTTTTTGAAGTATGAAAGAAAATCTGGTTATTGGTTAAAAAGTACATAAAATAATAATAAAAAAAAAGCTCCAAGCTTATGAAGTGACTCCACAGAGTTCAGACCTTTAGCAGTATAAACATAATATAAACTTCATTGTCTTGTAGTATTGTGCCATGACATTAGTCTCACTAAGACAAAATGCCACTTTGCAGCAAGCAATAAATCTGACAAAGCATTTTTAAACATAATGCCCTAACTTGCTAAGACAGGCTTTTACACGCTTCCAAACTCTTCTCCCTGAAAATTAACTCAATTTATTCTCCAAATGTTAAGGGTCTCGGGCAAAAGTAAACCAAAGGCTGAAGTAAAATAACCATCCCCTTGGAACCGAACGAAAACCCAAAGATATACCCAGGAGGGATCACAGTCTAATTTCATATACATATATATGTATGCGATACACATATATATGAAATTAAAATAGAGACACACATGACTTGGGCATCAGAAGGGGACTGCTACTTTCATACATTCATAAATAGCTGCTGAACTCTCTACTCATGAAGAAGCTCTTGTAGGCAGTTGGGGGATTTGAAAATCTCAGGGACCTCACTGTCCAGCTTACAGATGACCTTGTATATGGCCTTCTTCCAGGAAGGATCAACATCTTTGCCTGCGATAATGGCATTGAAAAACTCCCGTAACGTGATCTGAGCCACTTCCAGGAATCTCTCTGGAACCTGCTGATACAAGGAGACAATGGCATTAATACAGTTTTCAATTTCAAGTCTCTGGTTCTTCAAAGGAAACTGAGCTAAGTTCTTTCTTTCAGAAAGGGGCTTACATAGCACCTGCATTTTCTAAATGTGGCAGCCTTCTATTCTCTTATGCAAAGCTGTTATATATAGTACTATAGCAATAACTTTTATAACATGTGTTAGAGATCTTTGTAAAGTCTACTGACAGAATGTAGGTAACAAAATGTTACTGTCTGTGTTTGGAGAGTGGGGGGATTTATAGGATATAATTAGCAGGAGGGGAAACAAACACAATGGTCTTTAAGGAGAGAAATCCCTGCTTGATATTTTACCCGTGCATTTATGACTATGTTCTCTATGTTGGGGCTAACACAAAAGTTATGCACATCAAGAAAGCTGCCTGTACCTCCATGCTTTGCTTTGGTCACAGCCAGTGCTGAAAGCTACTGAGGAAATAGGATATCTCTGAATGTTGTTCAGAGCTGAAAAACAAGCAAGCAAGCCTTCAGTGAACATCTTGGTTTTGTGGCTCCTGTGCAAGAGACTTTACTGGGAACCATTATGGGTTTCTCTTCTCTCTTCTTTTTGGAAAGACTACGAATAAAATCCCAACCCCTTCAATGGGCCCATTGTGCTCCAAGTGATGATTCACTTTTTCACTACGGAGCTGCTTCTCTCCTTGTAAATACAAAGATGTGTTCATCATACATTAGTCATAAGGAGAGAAATTTGGTGTGTCAAACTCATCTCGGCTTTACGAACATCGCTGTCACCTCACAGGTGAGCCAGCAAGGACACGCTGGCTCTCAGTGAGTGAATGTTAAAAAACAGCTCCAAACTTTAGTAATGCATTCTACACAGTTGTTTCAGCTATCAGCACCACCTTCTTATCCCCTTATTTCAATGATTTGAAAGCAAACACTTCAACAAACAGCAGGTCAGTCACAATCTTGAAGTCATCTCCACAAAGGTATTATTTTCCATTTTTATAATGGAAATATGGCTTCACTGCACTAGGACTGCTAATGCACAGCCGGCCACTGGCCAGCAGGCTTATAATAGCAAGTACTCCCTCAGTGCTATTATTTGCCCGCTCTGACACACCTGGCAAGAGCAATTCTCTGACCTGCAGTAGGATCCATGCAAACCATTCCCGTGGCCAAGGTAGAACTGAGCAACTCTCACTCATTTACTGAACGTGTGTCACACTGTCAGATCAGTGCCTGCACCTTACCTCTATTTCAGACTTTTGTTCTTCTGCCTTTCAAAGCCACTTCTAGAAAACTTATCTGGAAAACTGCACATTTAATCTGATCCTATACAGCTCTGGAGCCTAACTCACCTATCACGGGTGGGGAAATACTGGCCCTTTGCTAGCCACGTTTTGCTAGCGGAGAAGCATGAGATCAGCTCCCCCGAAATCAGCTGACAAAGGCTGTTTCCAGAAGCCCTGATGCCTCTGGAAGCTCCCTGTGGACCTCCAAGAGCAAAACCTGGCCCCACGTGCTCTTCTCTGTTCCCAAAGACAGGCTGCCTTCCATGGAAATTTTTCCCTCAATAGGCTATGCAGAAAGAAATGCTTTTACAGACATTCATTGCAGCAATAACTATGAGAGAAGAAGATATCTACTACCTTTCACTTACTGTAGCTTACAGAAAC
>NW_024962252.1:82304793-82319793 GCF_019238085.1 Lagopus leucura | reverse complement strand
AGCTCCATTTATACGATTAGGCTGCCACAGCGTACCTACAGACTTTGCCTGTGGTATTGTGCTAGAGTCTGATAGTGTGTTGTATTACTAATGTTCCAAGAGTAAACACACTTGTAGGAAACAGCTATAGTTCAAGGCTGCACTTTAAAAAAAATAAATGTTTCATCAGTCTTAGCAAAGGAACAAACGGCAATAACACTCTGTATCATATTTTACAAAGCTTCAAAAGAACAATGTCCCGTTGAGTGAAATTCAGTAGCATTCTGTAAACATTAATTTAAGGAAATCAATAGCCTCTGTGAGCTAAAGCCATATTGCAAGATAAACTGGCTGGAGTGCTACTTTGTCAAACAGATTTTAGTTTTCTCGGCTAGATAAAGACGGTTTCAAAACTGGGTAGCGTGTTGCAACCAAGGTTTGAAAACTATGTGGCCTTCAAACAGTCTGCTTGTTCCTACCACAAAGCTGGATAAACATACTTTAAAAATGATAAGATTGGGTCAGGATTGATTTTACTTTCAAATTTTATATAAAGTAGAATTCTTGGTGAATGTTTGTTTGGATTTTTTTGATCCTAATTATGAGCACAAATAAACAAGTGCAGCACAGACAGCTCAAGATGTCAGGCTGCCAGGAGAGGTTAAATTAACCAGAGAGAGGCAGCTTCTTTTCTTTTCTTTTTTTTCCTTTTTTTTTTTTTTTTGCAATTGCAGGACTTCATGGATTTAAAAAATCTTTATTCATGTTGACCTGGTGGGCGACAAGTCATCTTGCCAACTAGGAAAGCCAAAATCTCTAGCGGACTTGGGATCAGAGGTCTTCAGCTGGTGAAGGCTGCTCACGTTGCAGAGAGCAAGGTCACGGTGATGGGAGGTAAACAGGCCGGAGGGGTGAGTGGGAGGCCAGACCATGCTTCTGGCCCCGTGATCTGGATGTGGCAGGAGTGAGGGGCTGTGCTGGGAACCTCCTAACCCAAGGATGAGGAGTAAATAACCTCTATTACAGCCAGTGATGGAGAACCTCTCTGGGATAAGAAGTAGCAGCCTCACTATGTAAAGCTCTAGGTCAAACAGCTTATGCAGCAGTCCAGAACAGCGTACGTACAGCAACAGCAGATGATTCAGGGGAAATATTTTTGCTGAGAAAACAAAGTATAGACTAGATGTTCACAAGTACCCCAGAGTTGGAATACTCTGACCTCAGCCGATGATGGAAACGAGATCCAGAGTAAAAGATGAGTTTGGGGGTATGACATAACCTTCTCAAAGAAGGCACTTGAGAAAGTCTACATACATAAACCATACATCGCCTTCAGCTTCTTACATGAGGAAGATTTAAGCTTGAAGGCTTTTGGGACAAGCTGGCCCCTAAACATGTGGAAACCTTTGGGGGGCAAGCTCTTCTCAGACTCTCCATCCTGTAAGAGATCAGTTCTTAGGGTAAGTCAGAAGTAAAGCAAGGCATCTTACTACAGGAAGCCACCTTTTTCTGTGGTCTTGCAGGGTGGCTGGTAACACCAGGAACCAGCCCCTTCCTGAGGTTCATCCCCGTGAGCTGGTGAACTCCCCCTTGTTGAAGAGCTAGAAGAAGCTCTTCTTTCTCCCCTGTGCACTCACACATTCACTGATTCCTCTGCAGACTGGGCATTCATACGATCTGCAGCTGCAGGCACTCATGTGCCATGGTTTCCAGGATATCCCTGCCCAGAGCTTCCCTGTTTTCCTGTGCTTTCAGGGGCAATGTATGTCTAATATCTCCTGGGAGCCCCAGCTCTTTGCACCTTTGCCCAACCCTTCACCTCCCATCACACACATGGTGAGCTGCTGCATGGAACCATCTCAGTGCTGCAAGTTGGTGTGGCAGCATATCAAGCAGGAGGCTTTGGCTTCCACACAGAATTTGGAGGCAGGTTTTGGAGTAAGTTGCTACACTTTTTGGCGTGAAAGCCATGGCAGCATATGGCCCAATGTTCTCAGTTTAAGTCTGACACTTAACATTATTTAACAGTTTCTGTGTTAGGTGCTTTATAAGGTAAAGGAAATTAACAATTTTCAGCTAATTAGATCACTCAATTGGCTGAACATCCTGGACACCTCTTAGAAAAAAATAGGTTGGCTCAGCTGATGGAAAGGCTAATGCCTCTTCCATTATCACTTATGAGGAGAGGGAAATAGTTGGAAAGGATGTTTTTATTTTAAAAACACAAGTGAAAAATATTTAAACTATTGGACACTTCAGTAAACACACTTTGCACTCCTCCAAAACCTTTACAGGGAGCAGATGCCAGTTTGCCCACTGCTACTTGTACCCTGATCCCTTGACTACAACTGCAGCCCTCTGATGCCACCATGTTTAGTGCCTTCAGGCTTCCTCACACAGCTCTTACTGAGTGACTCTGTTAAGAAGCAGATTTTTTTGGAACGAGAAAAATATGAACCAGGAGTTGGGTGGATGCTCAACACAGTCTGCCAGCCTCAGTGCCACAGGACGGTGAGCCCACTGCTGTGGGACAGCAGCGACACTGCAGCGCTGAGCCTGGTGTGTGGGAAAAGTGTTCGTCTGAGCTCTGCTCAGAAGAGAAAAATTAGGAAAGAGATAAAGGTTTCTTATTGCATTTACTGTTGTGCTGGATTTTTTTCACTCTGTGAAAAGCTGGAAAACACGTGGCCCTCGAATGATTTAAGAATGCATTTTGAAAGTGCTTGCTTGAAACAAAGCTGAGATGCCTTATCCTTCATGTGAGGTTTGGGGCACTACTAATCTACCACTGGCTCACTGTTATCTCCTCTGCCACGCTCACAAAAAGGAGGGAGAATGGGCATTGACAGTGGGGCTGCTGAGATGACTGATAATATCAGGGAAGTGAAAGTGGTAGTGCAGTGAAAATGGATACTATGTGATACATTAGATTTAATCACTTGCATTTCAATTAAGCTTTTCCACAAATAAAGAATGGGAAATACACTGCAGGCTCCCTGTACAACAGGAGGTAGGTTGCTGAAGCTCCCCATCCCCTGCCTGGACCCCTGTCCCATCTCACAGTGCACAGAAGGCATCTTGCCCCACAGGGTCTCTGTGGGCACTGAGGCAACAAACCTATCCATCACAGAATGTTATGATCTGCTGCAAATACCATGGCCTCAAAGCATCAGTTTTTAAGCACAAAACTTGATAACCAGATCTGAGAAGGTTAACATAAAAGACTTTCCATTTTATGATTTATTTAGACTTCTTGGACCTTGCAGTTCAGTTCTCCCCTTTCCCCATACTCAAAAATCATCAATAGTATTTAGCTGGAGAGATGATTATCAAGTCTCCTTTTCTGCCTTACTGATAAATTAGAACTGCATGAGATGTAGAAGCTCCTAATGGAAACTCTGATTGCCCTTAGCATACTGCATTGCCAGTGGCACTGCTGCAGAATGGAAAAATCACTAAGGTTCCTCTGGCTTGTGATAGTTGGGTGTTTAGTATATGTTGGGGAATGGAAGGAAGGATCACAGAAAGTTCACACCCAAGAAGGTGTATCATTCAAAACATGAAGGAGAAATAAAACTCATACGCCCAATAGTCTGACTGTAACTCAGCCCCACAATGGGGAAATGCAATCTGCTGCCAGAGGCTGCCTACAATGCCAAGTGGCATATTACATACCCTGCTGCCAAACTCTGGCAGGTATTAGATACAGGTGCCCACAGAACATCTGTCCAAGAAGGTGAGCATGAGGATGACCACCCAGGCCTGGCCCTGCTGCAGGACCACAGGGTGCTCATGGTACAGCCTCCTGCTCACAGCAGCCTGCTGGGGTGAGATGTGTGGCTCGGAAGGACTAGGAGGCACAGCCTGCACTGGGAGGACCTTCACCAGCAGGGCAGCCTCTGCTTTCATGGCTTCATTCCATGCTGAGCAAGGCAGGCAGTAACTGCTGGTTAGACAGTGGGTCTCTATAGAGGTACTTTGCAGACCTTGTTTGTATGTAAGGATTTTCCGAAGCTCAGCAGAATTTGGCCTCTAAGATGAATCGTTAACACTGTAGTAGAAGCACCAATTAAAGGCTTATATATCTAAAGAACATCTTGTAACGTGTAAAAATGTCATAACAGTGAGTAAACATCTATAAGCGGCATTGCTTCCTCTTGCTTGCTCTTCCCACCTCTCTGCATTGCAGTCACCTTTGTCTTCCGTGCCTGCCCCTGACAAAGCCCCAGCAGTTACCAGAGTGCCCTTTCCCTGCTCGCTTTGTGTGTGCTGGGGCAGGGAGGCAGGGATGGAAGCAGGTGGTGGTTAATCAGTCTGGCAGGGAAATGGCCAGTCACTGGGGTCCTGTTGGGGGTGGTATGAAGGTGGTAAGCATGCCCTCTGGCATCAGGAGACCTTTCCTCTCTCCCCCGACAGAGGGTAGGGGCTGCAGAAGGAAACCGTGCATGGTTTGTGGAAATTGGGCATGGCCTCATCCAGGTTGCAGGCACAGAACTATGTGCTCCAGGGCTGGGCCTACCCAGGGTCAGTCAGTTTAGTGAGCTGGGAGACGAAGTCTTCAATCCTAATGGACTGAGCTCCCCGTCCCTAAAGAGGTTTGACTCCTCTTTAGACCTCACGGAAGGAAATGGTGCGGCTGTAGACAGCGCTGGATGAGATAACCTCAGGGCTAGGCCTGATGGAGCCAGTCCTCTCTGCAGTTGTCTGAGATAAGCCATTCAGCTTCTTCCTAAACACTGATACTTAGCGCTCAAAGGGCTTTTCTTTTCTGTTCAGCTGATCCCCCCTCTCTACCATTAAAAAGTTTCTAAAGTTGTAAACTGCTGTGTTAAATACATTTATGTGCCTACACCACTGTAGTCACCTAAGTCCCCTAGGTCTTTCTGCTTCCCGCGCTTCTGCTCTCCGCATAGCCTCCCCATTACATGCAGAAGCAACTTCCAGGCCACATCTCATAAGCAGTTTTGGACTATTGCGTAGCTACACATTGTTCTGAAGGTACATTTCTACTTGTGCCTTGAAACCGTGTCCCTTGGGGGCGGTCCCTGAGTCCCTCTGATGGCACAGTGAAACGAGGCAGCAGCAGGCTGCATAACTTCCCCCTCTGCAGATAAGAAGGATGAACCTTGCCCCTTCCAGATCTACAGGGAGAAATCATCTCCGATATGCTGACTAATTTCAGACGGCTCTTCTGGCTGTCCCTCTTCCTCTCACCCACCCACGCTTACATCAGGAAAATGTGGGGATCTTTCTCTGCACAACCAATTTCAGCCATATACCTAGTGACGGACTCTGTGTAACTATGGGAGAAACAAACTCCCTCTCTCTTGGACTGAAAAGCATTTCTTAACTTCAGTCTTTGTGTTACTATCTGCACTTCAGTATGACAGCGACCTGTGGTTCCCAGCTTCTCCCCATCTCGTGTAGGTGGCAGCCCCACACTCCCACAGACCTCTGCAATATTCTGCCATTGCTACCTCAGACTGAATATTTCAGTCTCACAGATTTAACCATCTCTTAAAATAGTGTCCGCACTGCATTAGGCTGGAAAATAGTACAGGCTGTGAAGCTGCTAAATCTCTCCCATGGTTTCCAAAGGTTATACAAAATCCTTCATTCGTATTACAAGAACTTAACTCTTGTCCATTCTAAAATACGTTGAAGATACCGAGCAAGCTTAAAGGTGACATATTCAAAACCTTACAGGATGGGCAATCCTATCTGTATGACTTCTGCTAAAGTCAGTCACATAGCCCAGACCCCACACTGTGAGATGGTATCAGCTGGAACCTTCTCTTTTGGCAAGGGCCCCTTACAACAATAAAAACAACACCTCCCTCCTCCCCACAGCCATGGACAGGATGGCTCTGTAGCTCCAGATCCAGGTCTGCATTCAATTTTTTTTTTGTTTTAAAATAAACAAATTGAACTTTTTTTTTTTTTTCATTCAATTGACATTTAACAGATATTCACACACTTGACTTTATGCAACAAAAGACAGCTCTTCAGTTGGCATGGATTAATTAGCTCCAATGACTGCTGGAGCTGATTTACACCAAAACCTGAGAATCCAGCCCAGAATTTAACTCAGTGTCACAGAGAAAAAGTGTGAGGTGGGTGGGATGGGGATGGAAAAAATCTTATGAAGCTAGTAGCTAACCCACTATTTCAGATCTCTCTGGTATGACAGTTATATAGAAGAGCTTCGATAAAGTTTAGAAGATCAAACATTTTCCTCAATTTTCACAGTACAAAACGTTCTATGCCCTTTCATGTGAAAAAGGAGCGAGAACACACAGCATATAAGAAATGTCGGTCGATCGGGTCTTGTGAACACCCTCTTCTTTTACTGCTTTCCCAGAAGTTCTGAATGAGAAATTTAACTATATTGTCTACAAGAAAGGAAGAAGGTCTAGAAAAGCATGAGCGACTTGCATGCTACCCATTACCCCATTACCACAACTAGGGTTTGCTAGCTGGTAAGAAAAATTATATTTGTGTTAGGTTGTTTGTTTTTTTCTTTTTTATCAAACACCAAGGTTTAAAATGTTCCTATTCACTGAAACTGTGTAGCCTCACATATTCTTTTGGTATAGGACAAATTGAAAAGGATTTAAGCTCAGAGGGATAAGACTTTATGCTAGCAAGGAACAACATGGGTTAAAATTCACCTTGCTTCTCACTCCTCATCCAGGATAGATTTTTGGAGAACAACAGACATCTGGAAATCAGTTTTACATAGAAAAATAGAAAACAGGGAAGAACTAGGAAGATGAATAAAGGCTCATCACAGACACAAAAGAACAGAGCAAAAAGAAGCTTGGATTTGGGTATTCTTGTCTGGCAAGGAGGCAGGCAGTAAGGCTAATGAAGCATTTGCGATATGGGACGTATGCCAGCGTAACAAAGAAGATGTGCATCAGCTCTGCAGATGTGCCAAAGCCCCCAGAGCAAAATAATGACATAATCACCATCAGTGTCACAGACCAGACTGTACACAAGGTGACATGGGAGAGAATAAATAAGAGTCTTTAGAGGCCTGCAGTACACACACGGGAAGGAACAGCCATTCCTCACAACTGCCACAAGAGAGTGGCGAGAGGTTGGGGATAATGTGTGCAGCTAGCAAAAGAAATCTTGAATTGTGCAAGGCTAGCGCACGATAAATTGGTGCTTTTCTCCATCTCCAGTTGACGTTTCAATTCCCACTACCCCTTGTTGAATGCAAAATGAAATGACAAGTAGGAATCGGAAGACTTTGCCAAGTTTTTGTTTTGTTTTGTTTTTGCCTGTTTTTTTTTTTTGTTTTTTTTTTTTTTTTTGGAAAAGGGGTTGTTTTGTTTGAGAAGAGAATGGGGCAAGAATGACTACCAGTAAATTACTGTTAAAAAAACAACAACAACAACAAAAAACCAAACAACGAAAGACCAGACAAAAAGCTTCACCCAAGCAGAGCGCAGCACACTGCCGCTCCATGCACTCACAGGCGCACGCACAGAAACCCTGCACTATTCAGCTGGAACAATCCTAGTATTCCCCCAAAGCAAAATTAGAAACAAACAAGGATGGGTTTGGCTTTTTTCGGTGGCTGTGCTTTCTGGTTTACTGTTATTCAGGAACGAAAGCAGGAAAAATCCCACTAAAATATTTTTCCACGCTAAAAGACAAGATTACTATTTTATTGATCAGTAATAAAACACCGCTTAGGGCAATTTAGTACTTAACATGTTATTTGCGGTGGGGAGTAATCTGAAAAGCTCTGAGTAGCCTTAAATCGTTTCCCAACAGCTCTCCCTGTGTAAAAGCAAGCGTCTGCCTCGGTACAGCTGTGCGACTCGGTGGCACGTTTTTTTACAGGACTTTTTGCCTGTTTCTAGAGGGAGCATCTGTTTGCTGAAACAGAGCAGCCCGCCCTTCGCCACGGACCCGCCTGGGCAAACGGTGACAGAGCAGGGGACTCGCTGCAGGCGCCACCAGGACGCTGGCAGAAGGAACACTCAGGCACGTAATGGTTTGCAGGATCGGGCCCTCCAAGAGGAGCTCAGAAGAACAAAGCACTTGGCTTCACCAGTGTCCCTTTTCATTGCTTCTAATGAAAGATTCATAAGAATAACTTTAATTTTTTATGATCTTTTTTTGCATTACTGTATTAGCTGCATCTACTTTGTACGCGATTTCTTCTTAAATACAGAAAACCTGTTTCCAAATGCCAGGCCTAATAACTTAATTGTGCAATAATTGATCTCGATTGTTGAGCAGTCCTTCTTTGCATTAAGGAAGTGAGATGGAGCCCAGAAAATGTTCTACATGATTATCCCTTTTCGTAGCAAAGTGATGCATTTATTAGGAATACAGGTAAAGGTCTGACGTGGAGTCCTATTTTAATTTTTTTTTTTTTGAGATTAAAAAAATATTAAAACCTCCGTAATTTGCTAGTAAAACTGCTCAGTGGAAGAATGATTGTATTTGTCTTTTTTGGCTTCGCCCAATTAATTGGAGCAGTAACATAACGATCGTTAATAAACAGCTCTAATTTGACTGTACTTCTTGCGTATCTACTAACCGCATCGTATCTTTGTGTAGCGTACCATAAGGGGAAACAAGGAAGCATGTATATAATTTTGTCCTGTTTTATGTGAAGTTTAATCATTACACCACAGAGGAGTCTCCAAATCAATTGCAAAAGGTGCAACAGTATTAATAATCTGTTTAGCCAACTCTGGCTTCTTTGCACTTTGATGTTACGAGCAGAGGCAGGATGAACCCTGGCAGTTTTTTTTCATTGGCAAGTGTTTGTGTCTATTACAGCTTACACCAATGTTTTCTTTTATGCTTTTTCTACTGTGCCCCCTCTTTCCTCCTAAGATTAAAGAAACAAACAAACAAAACCAAACAAAAGCGCAGATCAACTCAACAGACGAACCAACGCTTATTTGGCGCATTTTGATCAAAGTGTTCTGATCGAATTTTTCATTTATTTACCAAAGTTTCACGGCAGCCCTTCTTCATAATGACAGCAGCGTTGCCATTTTTTTTTTTTTTTCCTCCTCCACATAAAATAGAAGGGGTTCTGAGAAAGTTTTTAATTAGCTAAATAGGTCTGTGTAATCCAGATGAAATAAACACGCCCGTTTGAAAAGGTTGTTAGAACTTTTGCAGCCATTTAATCCATAGATGGCTGAACACAATGATACCTTCTGCAGACAGCACCGCCACCACCAGCAGCTGTTAGAAGAGAGCTTGCTCCCTGCTCCTATTGATAACCCTTTGTGGAACGAAGAAAAAGAGCTGAGGGAAGGAGAACTGAATGTCAGACAATAGACATCGCTGCACACACTGTCTCTGAACTTTCCTCATCTCTGAAGGACAATTAATTATGAAGGCCTTTGGGGTAGGTCGAAGCAAGGGAAAACCTACTGCTGGCCCAGCACTCCAGCCGCTATCTCTGTGTTTGTTAAATGGTCGTGCCTGTTGGGGAACCAGAGTAGCAGCCACCAAAATAGCCAATAGATCATTTAGGAAAAAGAGAGCAAAAGATTTTTTTTATGTGTGCCTGTCCTTGTATAATTCTATTCTCACTGTGAAATCATCCATACACAAAACACAAGGACAATTTTTTTTTTTTTTTTTTTTTTTCAGAAGAGCCACAGGGTAGGTTACAGTCAGAAACGGCCTCTCAGTGGTGTGTTAAAAAGGATGGTCTTTTCACCAAATCATTTCACAGAGGCAAAACAGACAAACACAAAGAGTTGAGACTTTTTCTCCTACATTAAATAGAGTAACTGATAAGGTCAGACATATGATACCTAAAGACATGAATCTGTGAACTCTTGAAGTCAAAGGACTTCTCTGTGCAAAGGAACAATCTTTCAAAGGAAATAGATCATAGAACTCCACTGAATCCCCTTTAAACTTTATGAAGCAGGAGGAGAAAAAGCTCTAAGTAGGGAAGCTTGACAGAAGAGCCTTGAACTATTTTCTGAAGGAAAGATGAGACCCTCCCTAGGCTGCCACAAAACATCTTTTTTTTTCTAAAGGCTCTTCTGAACTTTGATATGTGCCAAGACACCGCTATTGAAAGCTGTATAATTATGTGCTATAGCCACTGTAGAAAATGCTTTGTTCACCACAACAAAGAACAATAAGCAAAGTAAAGTGACATTACACTGTATCTTTTTCTTTAAGAATGTTGAGAAAGGTCACGGAACGTTATAACTAATAAAGCTGTTGAGTAAGGAAGTTTAAAGTTGATCTTGCTGTGCTTAAATGTAACCCAATGACAAAAAGGCAGAGGGAACTAAAATTGTAATGACATTAAAAAATAGATCATATATCAATGTGCCAACTTCATTATACAAACACCTTGAATCCAGAGGACACAAACATAAAAAACGAACGTAGTCCTGCAACAGTATTCCTCCTGTGATTCCCTCCCTAATAGCTTCCAACTACAAGCTGCAGTTCCACCAACTGCAGAAACTGATTAAGCGGCATTAATTGATACATGCATGGCACGATCCTGCTACTGAAAGCCATGGCTTTTCTTACTCAATTTACAAATTGACTCCGATTCCTGTGCAGTTTTCAAGGAAAGCTTTACTGTTTCACAAGAGAGCCTCCTCAAAATTTAGAAAACAAAACAAAACAACATAAAAGGAAAAAAGACCTGAGGGCATCAATTAAATTTCCTGACAGCAAGATTTTTGAGTGAGAAAGAAGTTCCATCTAGAGATAGATGTCAGGTTTTTTTTTTTTTCTCTAGAGGTATCAGGACAGTTAAGTTTGCTATTCTTACACTGCAGATTCAGCTTTATTCTCCTTGCTGCAGACTGCAAGAGAGAAGCATTCCTACTTTTCCTTTAAGAATGTGGAGTTGAAACACGACAACAATAAAGCCCTTGAATGAGGAAGTATACAGCTGAGGAAAAAAAACGCAAGGAGTGTAATACTAAAATAAACAACTGTCCCATCAGCCTGGGCCCACTTCTGGTCCCATTACAAGTGCTCAGACTGTGCTGCTGCACTCTGTAGAGGAAGGGCATGCAAGCTCAAAGATGGAAGTTTGCAGTTACTGACTTGATTTTCACTTCTCTTGAGACCACTTTACACTGCTTGAGTTGTGTAAAGGAGTGTTAGGGTGGTTATAAATTCTCCTTTATAGTGCCTTCATAAAAGCAAGAAATACGCATACAAGGTCTCAATTTAGACCAGAATCAAGTTAGAAAGCTTTAACTTTCCTGATGAGTGCCAGTCCAGATTGAGATGAATCCTGCAGATGCAACTGGGAAAGTTGAGTGGGGTTGGACCAGATGATCTCCAGAGGTCCCTTGCAACCTCAAACGTTCTGTGTGATTCTGTGTGTGTGACATGAGTTCCTAAAATAGTCACACGAGTGGCCAGAATTTTCAGTAATTTAGGATGTTTTCATTCTTGGATGCAGAACTGGGCACACATCATCAGAAAATGGACCATCGAGGACCTCCTGACAAAGTGGCTCTCATTAACAGATTTCCAGTTAAGCATCCCAAAATGGAACTGGCCTAAAACCATCATCACTTCTGAAAATGTTGGCAGCCAATGTTTCTCTCAAGGGTTTGCAGGGCACTTATGTGACAGGGTTATTACTTGGACTTTATAGGTGGTGGTGTTTGAATTGTTTTAAATAATCACACCGACGTTTACGGGACTAACTCAAAGTGCATTAAGTATGTTCTGCTAAGACAGCAGCACAACTGGCCTTAATGAGGTTCTTCCCCACCAGCATGGCTCTTGCCTGGCAAAAGTAGAGCAGACTTCCTAAAAATTGTCTCCCCTCTTCTAGATGATGACATGCGCCAGGACCAAGAAACAGTTGCCACGTCAGACCTCAGTGTAATAGTGCAGCTTGGCAGATGTTTTGCTATCATGATCAATCTCAGAAATCACATCTGCAAAAGTGGGTACACTCCATGCTACAGCGGACTCACATCTGGTGGCTACGCAGAGGAGTGTGGTGAGTGCACAGAGCAGGTGGGAAGGCACAGAGCAAAATGCCAGGCATAGGAATGGGAGCCTGATTTGTTCAACAAGCACAAGAAAAAGGACTGGGGTATTTTGTAGGGATGTTAATGTATGGAGAATGACGGTAACTACAAAAAAACATCAGGGAGCAAAAGTGATGGAGGAGCAGGAGCCAAAGCAAGGCTGAAATCCAGCTGTTGTCTTCAGGCCAATTTCTTTTGCTTCTTTTAAGTAAATAAATAATTTTCTAACCATATTTTGATTTAAACTTACAGCATGGTGTCTCCCTTGCTTGAAACCATTTTGTCACAGTCATAACTGTGATTTCTGATGATATCTTTTAAGAAAGATTTTATAAGAGAGCCACAGAACCATTTAGGATTTTTTTTTTCTTGTGATGCATAGCAACAATACCTGACTTTAATTATTGCAGCTGGCATTCAAGAGCCTATGGCAACATCACAGACAAGACAGATATCAAGTGGCATAGCAAGCTGTCCTCTCTTTCTGACCAACTTCAGCACTTGTGCTTGGACACTGACATTTGAGGCTTTCTTTCACCAGTACAAGCCACCTTCTCCCTCCCTGGGCAGAATTGCCCCAAAACAGAGAAGCGTCTTCATTCTTCATGGAAAAAAATAAAGAAAAAGTTGTTTTTCCAGCTTTCAAATCTTAGTTCAAAATTATTGTGTGCAGCTACATTCAGCACTGTTTATTCCAGCAAATCATATAGCAAGAAAGAGAAATGTGGAAGCAGCTACACACGTGTACACATATGTGCACACACAAACACAGGCAGAGCTGTGTGGCTGGAGGAGGTGGTGTATCTGGCTCTGGCTCGCAGCCATGAGGGTACAATGGCAAGGCTAAAAATGATAGGGCATGTGGTTTGTTAAACATCTTATTTGACTTTGCTTAGAGCTGTCAGTTTCAGTGCACGGGGAACGAAACACAGTGTCACAGATTCCTAAGTAAATCAATGGCACAACTAGATATGGACTAAATGCACATTTTATCTTCATTTTTTTTTTTTTTTCCTAGTTGTCAATTTAGGCATATTTAAGTATATGCATGAATTTCATCCAAGAAGAGACAAGGAGGAGGGTTTAGGAAGTATAGGGTAAGTGATTTAAGAGAAACAGTCTGTCAGACTAATCAGAAGATCAGCAATGTATCACCGAAGTATGGGTGGAAGAAACTTTGATGACACTAAATATGGCAAATGCTCAGTTTGCTAAATCCCTTAGGATCCAGTTTCAACATTACAGTACTTGTCATTTTTGGTTTGCAGCTTGTGGGGGAGGGGTTAGGCATTTATTGGCAAAAGTTACATAGGCTATACTAAAAACTGCACCATACAGTTTAATGATCTCGTAACTGCTGGATTTTCACTGCAAAACCAAGAATTGAACCTCTGAGAAATTCTCATTATCTGAGATAACACAGAAAAGGCTTTGTGAAAGGATCTGCAAATCACTGTCTTTTGTATGATGTCTTGAAGGCCATTTCCTCCAGCACTGGGGAAAGAAGCAAGGAGCTCCTTTCCCACCAACAGTTAGACCCATTTACCAAGGAGGCAGCCAACAATGGCAGCACTAAACAAATCAGACTTGCATTTTCTTATCTCCCTGAAAACATCTATATGATCCCCATGCTTCTTCACTGAAGCAATCTGCTGACATTAACATTGCAACAAATGTTTTGAAACAAGTATCTGAAATTGTAAAGGACCAAGAATTTTAGAGAGCAAAGAGCATTTTAATCTATTTTCTGCAAACGGGATTACAGTTGCAACGAAAAAGAGGAAAAGTCTGAGGGAGTTTAAGAACATTCTGACAGAAGAAAAGCTAGCAACTCTTATCCCTTTGCATGTTTCTCTTTCTGTTCCTGCATCTTCCGTTACATCCTGGCATACGCAGAGCCTGGCCTGATCCCTTCAGGTGCTGGGGCACAAATCTGGTATTGCCAGCTGTGGCAAATGGCAGATACACAGACATCCTCTGCACCCCTTTTTTGCTCTGTCCTGTCCATGCCACTTCTCTCCTACAAGAGGCTGAGCTGAGGCCCTTTCTTAAAGCCTTTTTTGTATTACCTGAACTTAAGTGCTGTAAAAATGGACCCTGATTAAAAAAAAACCTGGAGGATTTTAAGCAGAAATCTACCAATTGTATTCCAACAAATGCCACTTTTGCTACAGGACAGGACTCAACTTACCAATGAGTGACAGGTGCAGACAAAACCCAACAATAATAAAACATGTTCCACCACCACTTTCCCACTGTCCCCGACCATGAGCTTCCCCTCACATATTCACGCCCATGATCACCTGAGGACATTGCTGCCCTCCACCATGGTCTTCATTAAAGCCACCAAACCATTACAAGTGGAAACTGAGTGCATTTAGCTCAAGTGATCGTTTTATTCTGGGCAGCCCACTCTGGGTGTCCCCACATGAGCAGGGATTGGACCAGGTGGCCTCCAGAGTCCCCTGACAGCCTGCAATGCTGTGGAGTGTTTGACAGTTCAATGAAGGAGACCTGAAAGAGTCACAGGGTGACTGCTCTCTCTATAGTCCCAAAATCTCAAAAATACTAAGAAACTTAGCCAGAAAGTGAAAACTTTCATCCTTTGCCAAGCCCTAGGAGGCCTAAGACTCCAACAACCACAGCTAATGTGACAAATTAGCCCTGGGAAAGGCAGACAACCCTTCCCATCACTGGAAGGCGTCACCATGAAGTGCTACCTGCCCCACGGCACGACCCACACGTGCAGAAACGAAGATGAGTGCCTACCTCAAAGTCATTCGCTTTATTGTAGTGCATGTTCAGGGCCCTGTACAGCTCACAGTCTCTGGTTATAGACAGCTCCTCCGTGCTTGTGACCCCGTCGTTGATGGCTTGCCGTGCGTACTTCTCCATCTGAATGTAGTAAAACTCACGGAAATTGCTAAACCACTTGATGAGCTGAGAGGTAATGCATCTGTTGAACTGTTGAATTTAAACAGTAAGAAGGGTAAGAGCA
>NW_024962252.1:82194793-82299793 GCF_019238085.1 Lagopus leucura | reverse complement strand
TGAGAACTGCTCCAAAATGTTCTTGGAAGCACATTTCTACCACCACAAATCTCTTTTTAGATAGGATAAGCATAAAGGAAATTGTTTAGTTTACCGTAACAGTAATTCTTACTTTGCTCTCCAGTGCTAATAACTCTTCTTTTATTATTATTATTTTTAATTTCCAATCCTCCAATCTTCCCTTTCCACAACCAGGTACAGGCAGGGCATAACCTCAGGGGAAGGAAGAAGTCAGCTATGGCTTTGTGCGCTCAGAAGCACCACTGACCTCTGAGGAAAACCAAACTTCTTTATGACCCAACACAGCATGCAGTAAGAATGCGGAGGGGAAGAGATTTTCTTACCTTTACATCTGAGAAGTAGGTTTTCAGCATATTGGAACTTGGGTACCGGGTGTAAAAGAACATGAGCTTGGCCTTTTTCAAGTGGTTCGGCGATAAGCCTTCCTGCATGTAGGATTGGACTGGTAAAGGAAAATGCTTGGCTTGAAAAGGCTGCTTTCTGAGTGTGCCCCATGCACATACTGCACCCCCAGCCTGTGGGAGACTGAAATGGCCATGCTGTGATTTTCTGTAAATGGCAAAATGAGGGATGAGACACACAACCCAAACCTTCTATTTCCTATCAGTTTCGGGAATTCTGCAAGTTTACAGCTTGTGTACCATATGTATGTTCACTTGTTGCTAAGGAAACATGTGCTGCGCACAACTTATCAGGAGCTTTTTCTCCCTCTCCTCTGCAAGTCCAGCCCAAGTTTCGTTTCCCCTCAGCACTGCACTGTGTGCAGCAAGTGAACTGAGCGCATGAGCTATGCACAGGGTGCTCCAGCCTTTGGAGCAATGCCTCCCGCAGGCAGCACATTTCACCTGCTCCGCTCCCATCCCAGCATCCTGAGCTGCTCCCTCTAATCCCGTTACAGCGCTGCCTCAATAATCAAAGCCAAATTTTCCGAGAGGCAGAGCCCCTCCGCCCTATGTTGTCGCCTTCTGGTTGAGCCAGTTAACTCCTCCTCGGATGAAGCCGCATTTGGGGCTCCACGATCGATGGACGCGGGCTAGCGGATCAATAAATGGCCACTTACCCTATAACGCAGCCTATTTATCCTGGAAACATCATTACCTTTTAGATCTGTAAACAGAAGCAACGAAAACAGTTCCCAAGGGAATGCGAAGCTAACCATAACCATCTCGGCTTGCTGATTTTCTCCCAGCTCCTTGGCTCTCTTTTGTGCGCTGTGCGCGAGGACGGCTCTGGTCACATCTGCGCCGCAGGCTGGCCCTGCCATTTCCTCAGCAAATTAATGGCTTTATAATTTATCAGAAATGAAGATGCACGTGGAGAAAATGAGTGTGGCCCCCACAAGGTCAATTAAGGGTTCTTCCCAGAAGCTTCTCCGAGGTCTGTTTCTCCCAGATGCAACTGCTGAAAACCTCACTCTTTTCACACCTGACGGAGGGGAAAGCTCAGCCACGTCCGCATGCACACTACAGCCTCTCTGCCCTTGCTTTGGGGCTGGGAGCATGCTGGCACCAAGCACCTCCTGCGTCGGGAACTTGGGCACAGCGTTATGGCAGGCTACTGCCTATCAGCCAGCCTTTTTCAATAAAAAACCCCTTTTCTCTAATTTCTGAAATCAGCGGAGCCCTTCTCCTTTATTCCAGATATAAAATAAGATTCATTTTCAGACTGAAAAAAATGTGGCATTAAAAAAAAGAAAGAAGTCATCAATAACATTAGTTTAAAAACCTCTTATTATCTGGAAGTAGAAGGAGAATGGCTGAGCCGAACTTGCATTTTGTTTTAGATGCTCACTGATTACAAAGAAGATAATTTATGACTGACATACTTCTTGTGCCAAGAGAAGAGTTGAAAGAACCTCCAGTTACCTCCATTAGACTGATAGAGAAGTCTAAAAGAGCATTACACTCTGCAGTGCCATCTGTCAAAATACGTAAGTGAAATAATAGTAGCAAGCTGTCACCTATTGCTTAGAGATAAGAGTTTTAGACAAATCAAAACTTCTGCACCAGAAATCCACTTTGTTATGCGATCGTTTCAGGGGAGAGGGAGTCTGAGGGGGAACTTCAAAAAGTAAAAGAAATAAAAACCCTAAGCCTCCTTAATTTGTGATTCTTCGGTCGCCGTCGACATGCTAATATCGGGTACGGCACACATTTTCTTTCAGTGCGAGCTAAAGGATGGACTTAAACTTTCAGGGCAAAAAAGCTCTCCTATTTGCTGGATTTAAGCATATTAGGCAGTTGTCTAAGCATTTTGATTCCTTCTGCATTTAGGATTTTTAAATATTTTCTGCCCTAATGCCGGCGGATATTGATATTGAATGAAACACGTATTAAAAGATGTTCTAAGACTCAAATTCCCAGAAATCCATTTTCTATTAAAATTATACTTGTTCCTAAGCACTTGGCAGCCTTAAAGCTGTATCGAATATGCGACCAATCTGTGTATCTTGATCCTAAGGTTAACGCTGCACTGTGATAAAAGATCTGATCTGTAATAATCTAGCAAAAAATAGTTAATGACAGACTTAAGAGCAAAGAATTAGATAAGCCATTGCTATTTCAGAAAAAAAGAACTGAACTGACCAATTGCTTAATTTCCTTTTTAAGTGCTTGGGCTGAAAAGCAACTGTTCTTCCAAGAAAGCACTAGCTGTTTCCAGGATACTTACACACGCACAATGACTCATGATGAAATAGATTCAGTAAACATACAGCTGTACTGAACACGAGCTAAGCCCCATTCAAGGCCAGGAAAGAAAACGAGCACAAATAAATATTAAGGAGGTAAAGGGAGGAGGGGTGCCGAATGGAACGCAAACAAGCTCCGTCCCAGCAGCTCGTGTGGCTTGCCTCAATTCTCCCAGCTATAGCTTTGTGAAGACAGATGACATTCAATTCTATGGGTAATGCAAAATAGACAATAACTGCTGAAACTTGAGCCAGCTGCCAGGTGTAAAAAAAAAAAAAAAAAAAAAAAAAAGAGAGAGAGAGAGAGGAAGGAAAAAAAAGGAGGAGAGAAAGAAAAGTTGATAAATCCATAAATTAATGAAAGACATCTGCTCAGGAACATAAAAGATCAGAGGAACAGTGTACTGCAGCTGAACCTAAAGCAGTGTTCAAACAACCTGAGAGCTCAGCGCTGTGCTTACCCAGTGTGACGCCACCTCACCTCACCCAGCAGCAGCAAAAAGGCAAAACGTTAAGAAATAAGAAGAGAAAGACTGGGAGTGAAACCTAGATGCGCTCCTGTGTGTGTTATCCAGGGAAGCTGAGAGATAGCGTTTGGCTCTTTCGCACTCTAATTCTCCTGGGGAGCTCTCTCCTCTTTTGCAAAAAATATTTTTCAGTGGGGATTTCTTTCACTTCTATTCCCCTCATCCACAGCTCCCAGAAAAACTCCAGCAGGCTGTTCTAGTGCTGAGCTGAAAGGAAAGAGTCAAGAAGGGGCTGTATCAGGTAGGCAACCTGCGCTGGCAAGGCTAAGCTGCTCCTTCAGTTACACCTCAGCTGCTTTTAATCAGCAAAGCTCTAAACTGCTGTATCTCAGAGCATCTTCGAGACCTTCCAAAGGATGGGCCAGCTGAAAGTGCTCCCCTATTGCCCAGGTTTTACCAGCAGCACCGAGCTAACCAGCTTGCTGTACAATCACTTCTTCCTTTTTTTTTTTTTTTTTTTTTTTTATTTAAAGTTTAATTAGTTTAATTCTAGTCAGATGTAATAACTCCTCATTTTGAAACGTTGTAATTCGTTAATTATAGCTTTCACATATTGGGACTGCGAAACACATTCCAGTTGGATGGGAATTCTGCTTAAAAATAAATAAATTGCAGAAAGTTTCACTCATGTCTCAGACCCTCCTGCCAGGGAGAGAGCACCCAACTCCTTCACCTTTCCCAATGTCTCAGCAGCACACAGGCTGCTGTTGTGCTGCAGTTTTGGTCTATGCAAATGTTTGGGGACTGAACAAGGCTATTTTTCTTGAGATGCAAAGAGGATGCATGACAAAGGAAGACCATGCAGAAAAACAATTGGCTGTCTGTTTCTTTCGGAATTTGAATAAAACTTAATATTTGATTAAACAGATTAGTTTGCAAAGATATAGACTGCATTCAGAACGAAGACGGGAATTCATGCTGCAGGTGCATCTTATCTTGTTCAGCAACATACGCAAACATTAACCGTTTCCTTCTGCAATTCAGCAAAGAATGATCAGATGCGTTTTACAGGCATTGGTTAAAAGAATCAAACAGAAAGCGGGCTGGTGCGGCGCGTTAGCCTACCACTAAAACCTGAACTTGGCTCTATCCGCCCGTCTTATGTTCTCATCCTGCCTGTATTGTCCAGGAAAACAGATGTTGCTTTCTGCAGGGAAGAAAGATCTGCTTCTCCGAAGAAATCTACTCCTTGTGTGTGCACACTCAACCATGTAAAATAAAAGCACCGCAACAGAACCTACCACAAACAAACCAACCTCCGTACCGCGCCTTTCCCTGGAAACTGCAGGCTACCTGGGCAAACGAGCTGCTGCTGGAAAACAACAACAACGTCCCTGAGCTGAACTGTGCACCAGAGCACACATCGTGTACAAATGCTCTTTAGTAAATCTGCTTTTCCTAGCAGCTCTGCATGCAAACCCCGGCCAGACAGAATGCTTCCCCAAGGGCTGGGAAAGGAGGAGGGCAAGGATGGAAGTGGAGTGGCCCCAGTGCTCACTGCCCTGGCTGAGCCCCATGCACGGCACTCTCACCTTGGTTCCAGCAGGAGCTCTGCTAAGGACTGCCAGTGAGGATGGCCAGAGTAAGGGGGAGAAAGAGCAAGAGGGAGGCAGGGATGCGCTGGGCAGAGAAAAGTACTTGCAGCCACACACATTTCATACCCCTTAGGCTCCTGTCCTAGGATGGGAGAACTACTTTGACATCACCACAATCAGCACCTACTGCACTGTGTGGTAGGAGTGACTTAATTGTTCTGGTCTGATTGCTGCCCTCGGCTGCCACTTGTGCTGACCTCAGGACTGCTCTGAGAGCATCACAGCTCACTTCTCAGCATGTGAGAATGAATTTCGGTTTGGATGTATGAAAGTAACTGGCAGTGACTGTGAATGATGCTGGCTTTGAACTGACTCCCCTGTTTTGCCATATAGTATATAAGGCAAAGGAAAGATTTCCCTGCTGCCAACAGGAAAAAAGTTCTCCAGATGTCAAGCCTGTTTCTGGCTGGCTCTTGGAAATGCCAGCAGCTGTGGAAGGTGCAATCAAGCCATTCCTCCTACAGAAATAGGACTACTCACACAGGTCAGCCTAAAAAACACTGGAGAACAAGGATTCTTCCTTGGGCTTGGATGGCAAACCCTCAGAGGATGAGTGGATGACCCTGAAGCAGGCATCCCGCAAGTCTCCAGCCCTGCCCACACTCTGCTGGGACTTCACACACCCACAGACAAATTGCTGCAATTCCCCAAAAGCTCTCAGATCTGCTAATGTCCTAGAAGGCACCCAGTGGTGAGCCACAGCCTTGTGCAGCTGCCTCATGAGACAGCCCTGGGAAGGGGACAATCTCCCCATATCACCACTGTCACTCTACAGGGACTGGTCACAGCCATGGCCAACAACTTGAGAATGAAATGTGCTCCATCTAAGGTTCTGTACTTGCACTGCTGCCTTCTGCTGGGGTGCAAGAACAGGGATAAGATGTCTACATTCCCTTCATTCAAAATCCTCAGTTTTAGCATTGAGTAGACATGGCATTTTATTTATTTTTAATACAATTGTGCTTGAAAGAAAAATCTTTTGACCAAAAAGCAAGTTAAAGGTAACAAGGCAAGGAGTGGGAGGTGTTACTGCTAAAAAAGAAAAAAGATAATAATCTATATTGGTGTCCAGGAGAAAAAATATATATATAACTATGTCTGGTTATGCTTAAATAAAAGCAGAGCTGTATTTTTCCCCAAACGAAACCCTGAAATACAGCTAAAAAGAGGGAGTTCATTTTTTTTTTTTTTTCAAGGAGGGGAAGTGTCCTGAAAATTTAATACAGCTGAAGTTTTATATTTAATTGTTCTCCCCAGCTTTCCAAAATAATTTGCTTTGTGTACGTTAGGACAAAAGATTTCTGTGTATGGCTGAACAGAGGTTAATCATGCATAGCAGGCAGCTGCACCAGAGCTGAGGAGCAGACCTCTGGGTGGGGGAAAGAACTTGGTGCTGCCTCAATAGATCAGTACCTGGGCCTTTTGTGCTTTATTTCCCTTACACGAGAGGTGGAGACCCACAAAAGATTAAACTGTCTCTCCGTGAGCTCCAGCAAGGCCACCATTAACATGGGAGGGGAATAATAGAGTGGATTGGTTTGGAGGGGAGTTCAAATCCTGAAACCCCAGCCATGGGCAGGGCTGTCCCCCCAGCCCAGGCTGCCAAGGGCTCCATTTAACCTGGCCTGGAGCATCTCCAGAGATGGCACCACAGTTTCTTTGGGCAGCTGTGCCACTGCCCCACTGCCCTCCGAGTAAAGAATTATTCCTAACACCTAACCTAAACCTCCCCTCTAACAGGAGGTGGCCATGCAGTGTTTTCAGCTAGGGTCATCACCTCCTGACTAGTGGGGAGGGAAACTCAACTGGATGGCCTAAAACTTTGTGGGGACAGGTGTCTCTTCTAGTTTGTATGCTGTGGCTGGAGGAGCACCTGCAGTTACCCGGTGTTTTAGCCCCCACCTGCTCCCCATGCCAGTGCCCCCCAGCCCAGCGCCCTCAGGTCAGCCCCACAGTGTGGGTCAGCCTCTGTTCCTCTCCTGCAGGCCACCATGGCGAACCCTCGCCTTCAGAAAAGGATATTGCACTTCCCGAATAGGGCGAGATTTCGGACATGTCTTGCAGATCACCACACTCGGACTTTATGAGGGACAAGGAGAGTCCTTCAGCGGCACTGGGGGGGTGAGCAGGTGAGCAGGGATGGTGGTTCATGTGGTGTGACGACATCTTGGTCCTCAGGCTGGTGGTCTCCCGGGTCAAGTCCAGGGACTCAGGGGAGGCACGCTCTTTCCCTGGGAAGGAGGCCGACGGGGCGCCCAGAGGGCTCTGGAAGGGGTAAGCCATGAGGGGCAGCGGGAAGGGGTGGCGGAAGGAGGAGGTGGAGAAGCCGGCGGTGGCCGAGAGCGGGGACTGGTGCAGCGAGGCGTGGTGGCTGCCAGCTGGAGGAGCCGAGGCGGGCTGGTCGGAGGAGTTCTTACGGACGACGAGGGGCAGCGCCTCAGTCTGGTCAGTGGCACCGGGCATGGGGACACTGCCAAAGGTGTCAAGGGGGTTTGGAATGATGACGTCCCCAAAGCACTGCAGGCGCTGGTTGGCCGTGTGGAAGTTGTGGTTCTCCCCGTTGACCGCGAACCTGGCCTGTGGGATCTGGAGAGGCGGGAAGACCTGAGGAAGCTGGCGGGAGGGCTTGGACGAGAAAACTTTCACCACTGTGTCCACAACTTGTGACATGGCGGTGTTCAGCTCTTGCTTCAGCGTCTCAGCCAAGTGTTTGCCTTCGGGATGGAAGGAATTCGGCCCTTGCTCCTTCTCCTTGGGACCTTCTCTTTTCGGCTTGTTCTCCCCGATCTCCTGCTCCCGTATGAGAGCCCGCGCCCGGTCGATGAACTGCCCAGGATCCAGCTCGCACATCTCACTGTCCGACCTGCCAACGGAGTCGCCGGCCTGGGCATCCATGGTCTCGGAGCGCATGCTGTCTTCGGACAAGTTGCCATCTTCATCATTTTCAGAGTCGGTGCTGTCGTAGATCTGGTAGAACTTCTCCTGCAGCTGGCGCAGCTGTTTCTGCATGTCCTCCAGCTGCTGCTTCAGCTGTCGGCGCTCCTCTCGCTTCTGCTCCTTCCTGGCCGAAACCAGCTGCTGGAAGCTCTGCTGCTGCTGCTGCGGCAGTTTCTGCTTGCGCTTGTTTTCTCGGTAACTTTCTCGAGGGCTGACGGACTGCGGAGCTATTTCTCTTTCGTTTTCATTGCCCCTTAATGCCACGCTGGGGGAATGGCTCATACCCCGAATGATATTCTCAACCCGGGCGCGTTTAGCTCTCAGGTGCTCGTCGCATAACCGATCCACATCAAACTGGCTCATAGTCGGCCTGCCAAAAGGGGAAAGACACTCTTGGGGGCTGTCTCTTGAAGAGTTGCTGCATACATCCTCCTGATGTACTTCTGAGCCTGTACTAGAGAGACCGCTGGCTTGGAAACTGGGCTCGGTGCCACCATTTTTGTTCATGTTATTTTTCAACAGCTGGGAAATTATGGTTGCTCCTGGAAAAGGCATCATGGCATCTTCATACGAGTTCGCCCTCTTCAGCAGCTTGCGGAGTACATTTGACTTTTCCCCATCTGCATGCTGCACCACTGAATACTCAACATCCTGCTCTGAACCTTGGGGATTCATGGCACTAAAAAACGTCGCTCTTGCCTTTGCAAAAAATGCAGATGCTGTCCCTACCGTCCTTTTCACTCCAATGTCAACTCTTCTTCTCTTGGTTTGCCTGCTTAAGAGGGCTGTGCTGTCATGGTCAGGCATCACTGGACTGTTATTGTGCCATCTTCAAAAGCTTGTCAGCTGGGCTCAGCTCAAGAATCCTGGGACCCTGGCCAACAGAACAAAAGGACTGATGAATCATTTTCTTTAAATTTCTCCAAATTTCCTGACCTCAATCCTGAATAAAATGCAAAATGCATAGGCTCTGGGATTTATGGCACATTACAATTATTGCAATTTATTATGCACTCTGCTTGAAATGAAACATTTTTAAATATTTCTGCTCCACTGGTTTAAGATGGATTAAGATTTAAAAAAGCAAAAACTGCTTAAGCACCAGTAATATGATTCTCTTGCACAAATGCCTAAAATGATACTGTTTATCTTCAGAAGAAAGAGTAGATTAGAAGAACACAGCCTCTGACAACCAATTGATTAAATTTAGGGCATTGAGATACATGTTACAAAAGAAGATGAAAGTATTCCTTATTTAAGATTTATTGTTAAAACAAGAAATTGTATAAAATTTGGATTAAAAAAAATCAATTGCGATGTAAAAACTGTAATAGTGGTTTTGTATTTTAAAGAGATAACACTGGTAAATAAACATTCGAAGGTCAACTTTCCCTTAATTGTGGGCAGGATGGTATATGTGCACGAGAAAGGCAGAGAGAAACAGGCACATTTAGGCTTATGCTGAGAGCAAAAAAAAAAAAAAAACAACCAACAACCAAACCTCACTTAAATCATTAAGGAAACATTTCTTCTGCTGCAAAGCAAAAATGAATTAAAATATTTTATGGCTAGGATTATAATATTTACATAGATGTGATCAAATAAAGACAAAAATGTAGTTTGTTAGCACAGCCCTGTGTGTACCAGTGACTAACCTTGATGGTGTTCTGAATTCCCCATGCATCCCTCCTTTCTTAACATACGTTCTCCAAGTAAATCCTGTTACCAAAGCCTGAAAATTTGGTGCTTTGCACACTGACCTACACGACACTAAATAATCTGCACAGCAGAAACAAGGCATGTTTGGTGTCGCATCCCTCTGCTTTAGAAAAATCTTCAGGAACAGTATCTCGAGTGCCCAGTGAAGCCCTTCTCATGTCTGATATTTTGAATACACAGAATCTCAGTTCCTGTGACACACAGAAAAGATGAGAAAAAATATGGGAAGATGAAAGAAGTAACATCAATCAAACGCATGAGAAAGGAAGGTACCTTCTCTTTATATGAACTCTCATTGTTTCCCAGGAACACAGCATAAAAAGATAGCACACTTCCTTGCATTTTGTAAAAGGCTCTTGACATAATTTGTGACTTATTAACTAGCGATGCTAAACTCACAGTGCACAGAAAGCTCCGGACGCTCTTTCCCATTTCTTAAATTTAACGTTTGGTAAAATTAAAATATTTGTCATGCGACGCTTATCTAATATTAAACTTTACATTTGCTTAACAGAGCACAATCTTCACAATAACAGGGTATATTGCCAAAGGCAGCATGCAGACTTTTTGGAATTGCTCCCATCTCTTTCGGTTCACCTGTAAAAACATCTACGTGCTCCCTAGGACTGCATCTGTGGCTAGTTTTGAAGAATGACTACCCATGCAAATAGACATAATTTCAGCATGAAATAATCTGTAAAATCAAGACAGGAGTTCATGCTTAGTTTGCAACCAGGATGAAAAAAAAAAACAACAATAAAAAGCTTTTAACACTTAGTAACATTATGGTTATTTTGCAGCCTTTGCCTACGTATTCTGGATGTACTACTGGAGAATTTTCAGAGATTTGGTGTCAGACAGTTATGCAATGGATGCGATGTTTGTTTGTGTTACCAACTCCTTGCATGCAGGAAAGCAAAGAATGACAGAAATTTAAAAAAAAAAGGTCATGAATTCAGATGGGAAACCCAGAACCTTATATCATTCCCAAAACACTGCCTTCAGAGATGGGTCTTTATCACATCAGAAGGTGGAGTTTGGAGGCCGTAGGAAGGAGCACTGCCGCAGGGCCTGGCTGTACCACCTGCACCTGAGTGCACGAGATGCTTGGCTACCAAAAATCCTACCAAAAACGCTACTGCCAGTGACAGGATGGGCCCTACTGAACAGCACAGCTCACAAAACCCATCTCCCGCTTTCTTTGAATTGCTGCAAAAGGATCAGACTCAAACTCTAACTATTGGGTCTTCCTTTTATAATAGTAAAAAAAACAACTTGGAGGAGTCAGGTTTTCCGAAGGGTGGGTTTTGTATGCTGGGGGCAGGAAGGAGCCACACACTGCCCCAGCTGTTCAGCGGGAGATACCCACATGGTGCTAACAAGGGTCAAGGTTGACCTTCCAGCCTAGTGGCGCTCACCTGCAAGCGATACAAACTAATTGCAAGATAACCGTAAGAGCCCTTGTTTGCTGCACGTACGGTACTCTGAAGGCATTCTGCGTAAAGACAGCGGTTGCCAATAGGAAAAAAACAACCGGCACCAAAAACCTTCATGCCTTTCCTTCCTTTTCTGCCGTCAAGTTATGCTTGATTAAGATCCAGCAGAATGTTCCCACACTCGCACCAAAACTCTCATGTCATTTTCCCAGTTTTGTACGTTTCCTAGCAAATTTTCGGTGCGTGAACGCAGTTTCCCACTCTCTTGCCCAATCCCAACCAAGGACACGCATGGGGAGGGCTCACTGTACCCTTGAGTCAGCAGTGCAGGAAATAGGTTGTCCTGCACCCGGCCAGAAGGTCAATGCCGCACATCCTTCCTCCCTAGCACCCATCTTCCTTTCCCTGAGCCCCACACCAGCAGCAGGAGGTGCTCCCTCCTGCCCTCATGAGAAGCACCAGGGGTATGGCACCCCTAAGCCAAGTGTTCAGCAACATTCGCGTTTGCCCTGGTGTTAGACTGAGCCTACAGATCACCAGCATTAAGGCTCACATCTCTGGTGGCTTACAGATGAGGAACGGCTCTACTTCAGCCTGGCAAAATGGGAAGGACATTGTGCTGCCATTTCGTATTTTGGTCTTGAAGGACCAACACCAGTTCACGCCTCAAGGAAAGCCCCGTACAGCAGGCAAGCCCCAGCCTTGGATGGTAAAGAGATTAGACCTGCGTAAACAGGGAAGTCTTGGGAAAAAAAAGAATTTAGGAAGTTCGTGTCCTTTACATGGTACCACTATTTAGCCGCATATCGTCTCAAAACCTTTTCATACATCTCCTGCCTCCAAATAGCTATCAAGAAATAGGCACTTAGAGATGGAGCTCCTAAAGATTTATACATAGATCCTGACAATGTAAGCTGTATTTCTTTCTGAGTTGTATAGCCTGAGATTTGTGAAGGTTAAATGTGCTCGACATGTCACCCTTGATACTCCTTACTTGCCAAGTGCAGTTTGTGTTAAATTCACACTCTGCATCTCGGGCCCCAACGCACACAATGCGGCTTCCTCAGACACCAAACGTTTTCCATTCCCATGCAGCCCAGACCTGCAACAAGGGCATCAGCACTTCCCGAGCCCACCCAAAAAAATAGCTTGCACTATTTTATTTGCAAATTTGCTTTTAAAACTTCTGTTTAAGGAGATTTGATTAAAATGCAGCTATAAAGAACTTCCTAATGGTTTTATTGTATATCTATGGGACATGCACTGACATGTTAAGCAGGAACGGATTAATTCCTACATATCAAAGAGTCACTGCTCCCAAACCATTGGCCAGAATAATCTTTAGAAAGAAATAGAACATTAGATATCTAATCGATTATTACAGAATCGATTTCCGTAATCAATTTTATTAACTCCCTAGAAAGATGCAGATCGTTTTCTCCCAGATTCATTCATACACCTAGGAGATACAAGGGATATTTCACTTTGATCACACTCTACCCAGCCGCACCGAAGGGACTTGGTCAAACCTGAGGTGCCCAAGTGATAGGAAAGTGCCCTGGAATACAAGAGCAAAAGGATAAGCCCAGCAAATATTCACAGCTGAACACAAGGAGCTCTAAGTTCGTAGAGCTGAAATTGTCCCTATCTTGCTGCAAGTCAACAACTCTTAGGTCTGGTGTTTGCCTGCCCCATGTCAGCTCACGACACCAACGCCACGCAAGGAATTCACCATGCTCCTGCTACCAGAAATATGCAGACCTTTCACTCCAAGGCACTATGTTGGGCATGGCTTTGCCAGAAGCAGCCAGGAAGAACACGATGAAACTATTGCAATCAACAGCATTGCCCAGACAAAACCACAGCGAGGATCTGAGAGCAGATGATACTCCTTCCCCATAGGTCTGCTGAGCGCTGAAATCACTTCAACAACTAACAAAAGTACTACCTTTCTCTGTAGGGCTTTGGTGCAAGTTTTCTCGGGATCAAGGCTTATCTAACTCCCCTAGCTGGAACATACCATGAAACACAGCAGAAATAATGAGCAACTCTTCTCACAGCAAGAACTGCTTCATTAGGATTCCCCCATAACAAGAAGTAAAATTCAGAAGGCAATTAACTCCAAGACTACACTACCTACAGCCTGTCCCAGAGTGGCCAGCAGGGCCCGGCCCAGCAGTTCCATGCTTCCTACAGCCCAAACCCATGCAGGCTGGGATCAAACCGGCGGGTGGGGGTCAGCATCTCCCTACTTTAGGCCTTTGCTTTGGGAAGATGACGGCCCTCCTGCAAACACCTGCACTGTTGGGAGAAAGGTTCCTTCAGCGAGAAGGAAATTGAGCTGTTCGTGAAATTAACACGTTTTCCACCTTTTCTGCCAGCTTGCTTCTTGTTATTTCACTGACCAAGAAGAAAATAACTCAGAGACAGCACTGACACGGCTGCACGGCAGATTCCTGCCACCAACTCAGCCCAAGTTCTCCAAAGGTTTCCCTCACGCTCCACGATGCTGTTACACCAGAACCCCACAACGAGTTAGCGCAGCTAACAGAATAAACCAATTTGGGGATCCTACCCACGGCAGCGTTTACAGCTCTCCCCCGAACCAAATTAAACTCCAATTTCAAAAAGTTCTTAGGTCTTAATCCCTCATCTATCGCCTGGTCATAAAAAGACAAACCGAGACATAAAAAGTACAAACCGAGAGGCCTCGGAGCAGCCGGTAGGGAAGTTGGCTGCGTACGCTCCGGCGGTCGGGACGCAGGTTGCCGATAATTTAACGGGAAGCAAAAAGCGCCCGCGGTTCTACTTCTTACTGCAGCCCAACTCGCGGGCTGCCGATACCCCTCCTATAGGTGATACTCCGTCCAGCCCCCCGCGCAGCACCGTCGCTAAAGGTGAGACGCGCGGAAAAGGAACGCGAAACGGAGCGGCGGCGCTCCGGCGGGGAGAGGCGGAGGGGAGCTCCCACGGCCGTGCCCCGCGGCCGGGCCGGGTGCGACGCTCCTCGGGGCTCTCCGCGGCTGACACCTGCCCGGCCCGGCCCCCCGCCCGCCGCCCCCTTGGTCCCGGGGCTCCCCCCGCCCCGAGGGCTGCCCCGAGCGCACCCCGCTTCAACTCCATTTCGACGCGCGGCAAAGCGCTCCCGGCCGGCAAAAGCCCCGAAGACCTCCGTCACGGGGAAAGCGGAAAGTTAAAGCCCCCTGCCACAGCGAACAGAGACCGACCGGCCCGAGAGCAGAGCTCATCCCCCTCCCGTGCCCATCTCGGCGCTTCCATCCCTCTCGGCCGCTCGGTACCCACCGCCCCGCGCCGCTCCCGCACCCCGCGGCTCGTCCCGGCGTCGGGAACGCAAAAGTGACCGCGATTAGGAGAAGGAGACTGAAAAGTCCCTGCCCCTCCCGGACGGGGTTAAAAAGGAGAAGTGGCGACACGCAAAGGACGGGCAAACCGGGGAGACAAAAAGCCGGGCGGCAAGAAACGAGACAAAGGGGAGTCTCGCAGGAGTTTAAAGCGAGGGATGGGGAACTTCGGAGGGAGCGCTGAACAACAGAAAGGAGCCGCGGAGCCCCGAGAAGCGCTGCGGGGACGGAACAAAACGCGGCCGCGGGGCGGGGGGAGCGGCGGGGCAGCATCGCCCGCAGTGCGCGTCCCTCGCGGAGCGCTGCCCGGGGAACCGCCGGCGCTCGGGGCTGAAGTCGCGGCAGTTTCGCTCCTCGGGAAGAGGAGAGCGGTGCCGGGAGCGGCGTTTTGCCGCTATTCGTTATTTTTCTAGCGGGAAAAAAAAGAAAAAAAAAAGAAAAAAAAAAGAGAAGAAAAAAAAAGAGAAGAAAAAAAAAAGAGAAAAGGACTGGAAAAGCAAAAGAAATGGGAAAATAAGGGGGTGAGGAAAGGAAGAGAGCATACTTACTCCGTGCAAAGGCGACGAAACTGAGCCTCTTTTTTTTGCCGCTGGACAGAGAGCGAGGCGGCCCGGCACATGCACACCGCACGCACGCACACACACACGCACACACACTCACACACGCACAGACACACGCGCGCGCACACACACGCGCACGCACGCGCGGCCGCTGAATATTGTAATTGGGCGAAGGGAGGGCGAACGCGGGCGGCGCGGGGCCGGGGTGTGCGCGGCGCGGGGGCGGCGCGGAGCGGAGCGGGCACGGAGCAGCGCGGAGCGCGGAGCGGGGCAGGGGCAGGGCTGGGCTGGGCCGGCCGAGCCGAGCGAGCGCTCCGCACCGCCACAAGATTTACTTTAAGACACAGCTGAAGGAAACAGGAAGACTACACGTCACGGGCCGGGTGACGTGAGCCCGGCCCGCCGCCCAATCGGAGGGCTCCTTGCGACGGGCCGGGGGGGGACCGGGGAGCACTTGGCAGGAGCGGGAGAGGAGCGAGGGGGCGGCGGGGGGAGCGCCGGGCCCGCCCCGTCCCCGCGGGAAGGTGGCCGCGGCCGCGCACCTGCGTGGGGCCGACGGGACGGGACGGGACGGGACGGGGCGGGGGGAAACTCCGTGGAAAGTCGGCCCCGGTGGGGCTGAACCGCTCGGGGTTCCCGCGTGTGGGTCCGGAGCTCGGCGCCGGGGGGGGGGGCCGGGAGCGGAGCGTCGCGGAGCGTCGCGGAGCGGAGGGGCCGAGCGATCGGCGCTCCCAAAGTTTTGGGGAACTCTGTCCCGTCCCGAGCTGTAACTGCAGTCCGCTGCCGGCCGCTTTAAATCTCTGGGAGAAAATGATTTCTGGTGGAAGAAGCGGGGATGCTCGTGGCATCTCCCCAGTGCCGGCGCCGAGTGAAAGTTCGCACGGGGAATGAAGGGAGAGGGAACCGCGTCGTGCGCGGGGAGCGGCGGGGAGGGACGGGGAGTCCCGGCCGAGGGGATCCGGGGGTGCCCCCCATCCGCTGCGGGAGCCGCGCGTTGGGGCCGTCCTTAGAAACGGGGGCGCCGGGACTCAGCCCGGTTACACGTGGAGGTTCCTTCGGAGCGGGGAGCGCTGCGGGGCTGAGCAATGAGCTGAGGGGAGATGAGCACGCTTGAGTTCTTTCCCCTTTTATTATTGTTATTTTTTAAAGGACACCGAGATCCGCGTAAAGGTGAAGCCGCGCGGTGCCGATTATACATACACAGCAGCCCTTGACAGCGCCTTGTCACTTTCGGGGCTCAGCGTCGCTTCGAGCGCTGTCGAGGAAACGCAGTCACCCAATGGGGAGCGAAGGGAAACTGAGGCACGGGCTGTCCCAGAGGCACGCAGCCCCCCCGACCCCCCTCTCGCTGCCAGATGCCGTCCTCCCACCCCGTATTCTCCTCATGTCCCAGCACAGCAGTTCGTAGAGTAACCCTGCCGCTGCCTGAATGGTGAGCGCTTGGGATTCTACCTCTTCCCGCCCCCAGTTAATTCAGAGTGGTAAAGTTTGGATCCAAAGCCACGCTCAGGTGTGGGAGCTCTGCTCCTGCCCTCGCTTTGATGCTTGTCACAAAGTTCGGATCACGGCGCCGCGTTTCCTACAGACCTGGGGCTGTGCTCAGCTGCGAGCTTCGGCCCCTCAGAAATAAATCCTTCTCCAAATTCTGGTGCCTCTGACGAGGAAATGAGCGCTGCGAGCTGACAGCTCCCTGCATTCGCATCTCTGTCTTCTAGAGGGGAAAAAAAAAAAAGAAAAGAAAAGAAAAGCAGATGCGAGAAACTTAGGAAAACTTTTGAAACGTGCCCTTGGCCATGGGTGATCCCCCTGTCCCTTTCGAGGATGGCAACAGGATTCGAAGTGACAAGGGCTCACTGTTGGAAGTGCCTTTTCTTTGATCACCCTCCTCGCTGTGTCTGCTCACTCCGAGTGAGGGGAAGGGCTGTGCGAGCGCTTTGCCGGTTTTCTTCTCTTTTTCTTTATTTTTAAAGGGGTGAGGTATATCCGAGCATTTCGTATGTAAAGAACACCCCCCGTCACAAGGGCCTGATCCTGCTTTTATTCACGCCTCTGTGAATTCATCCAGGGAGCATCACCAGCGCGTGTGCGGGGCAGAGCAGCGCTGGGAGTGGGTGAGCGTTGCTGCAGAGTCTGAGACTTCCTCAGCCCCTCCTTGCAGATAAACCCTTGGAGGAAGATGCACCAAAGGTGCCTCAGCACAGTGCAATTTAATTCAAGAAGGTGGTATTGATGAAAACTGTTAAAAAAAAAAAAAAAAAAAAAAAAAAAAAAAAAAGGGGGGGGGGGGGGGAGGAAGAAAAGAAAAAAAAAAAAAAAAGAAAACCTCCAGAGAAGAGAAAGTGACTCAAACTAATCCTATTAAACGTGGTAGCATGTTTCTGTGCAGTGCGCTGAGAGATTAAGCACAGGAAAAGGGATAAGTGCTGCTTCAGTTTCACTAAACTAATGTGACAACTTGTCATTGGAAATCTTTACAGCTTGTTAGCAGATGACTAGCTGATTCAGATATGTTTTCTACCATTTCCTTTGTGTCTGGGGGAGGTGTTTTTTCTTTCCTGTTCCTTTCTTATCCATACTGCTCTATTCTGCCTTTTAATCCTTCATGTCTCCTTCAAGTCAAAACATTTAACTTGCTTTAATCAATATTTTGTTTTGAAGATGTCCCCTGACCTTTTGTTTGTGCAAATTAACCTTCAAGGGCACCTCATTCATTCATTAACCTCAGTGGGATGCCATATCCCTCGGACATTGCATTTTAGGTTGCATAAAGCATTTATGATGTTTGGCAATATTGTAGTGAATGGCGGTAATACAGCTGCTATTCCTACTGCTTCTAATGATACATTCATTGTTCTCTCCTCTCCTCTCCTCTCCTCTCCTCTCCTCTCCTCTCCTCTCCTCTCCTCTCCTCTCCTCTCCTCTCCTCTCCTCTCCTCTCCTCTCCTCTCCTCTCCTCTCCTCTTTCTTAGCACTTCCCCACCACTAAAGACATGGTGATGGTTGAGTAAATGGAAAAAAACACTTTTCAACATTAAAGGAAGAGTGTTTGGAAAAGGAAGGCCCTGCTGAGGTGTAGAGGAAGCCTGTTTATTAGCACTGGACACCTCTTATCTCAGGCAGCTCCAGATGGATGTCCCCTTGGCAATTCCCACTCTGCCAAGTGGGGTTAAGCAGGATGAGCACCTTGACGTGGGCTGGTGATCACCAGGGGATCATTGGCTCCTTCAGAGAGAAATTTTACCAGAAGCCAAGTGTGGGGGAGGGAGAGCATCAAGCCCCAGCATAAAAGCTTGCACGTGGCCAGATTTACTTTTTGTGGCTGTTAAATTGCTTGCCCCTTGGGACAGAGCCAGGTTTTGATTGAGAGATAAAGTAGTTCAAATCTGTCAATAATTAACTGTCACTCAATTAAGGGTTTCTTAACAAATTAGCACTTGGTAGTATCCAAGGTGCGGAGTTTTTCATGGGAAAAAGCTGACAGAGTGACATTGGCCACTAAGTTGACCTGCCCAGTGAGGATTGCCTCATGTCCAGCTCAGCTTTCACACCATTGTGTAAACCTTGGGAACCGGTTTCTAAACCCCATTAGGTCTCTGTTGACATTAACCCTTTGTGCTTTACTGAGCTAGGCAATGTGGGACTGGGTCCACTACGTCAGAGCTGTACATAGGGGCAATGAAGTAGTTTTGGTGTCCATTTGGTAGTGGGCATTTACTCATTTCCTTCCATCCCTTTCTAAACTTGCTATGACATTACGGGCTCAAGTCACACCAGGGGAGGTTCAGGTTGGGTATTAAGAAAAATTTCTTCTCACAAAGAGTGAGAAGCATTGGCACAGGCTGCCCAAGGAGGTGGTGGAGTCACCATCCATGGAGGTGTGTGGGGATGTGGCACTGAGAAACATGGTTAGTGAGCATGGTGGGGATGGGTCAGCAGTTGGACACTAGTGGTATTTTCCAACCTTAATGATTCTGTGGTTCTATGATAATCCTGTGGATGCACCACTCCACTCTTCCCTTAATTCTCCCTTGACAAATCATCAATGAATGTCAGATGTTGGCCAGATCCAGCCATGGCCCCAAGGCCATGCAGGGTACAGTACCAATGCTGCTAGGCCAGGGATCCCCACAGACACTAATGGCAGCAAACCATGGGCTCTGGCAGCTCTAGCCATGGGCTCGTTAGTCCCTTCATTTGTTCCTGCTGGGGAGAGGGTCTGGCCCTGTGTGTTAGAAAACCCTCTGCCCCTTGTCAGATGGGATTTTCACAGCATCACACCTCTGGGAGGTGCGAACACCAAATCCCTTCAGAAGTCAAATGCAAACCTCTAGCAAATGTAGACCGTGAGGTGGGAGCTAATTTAATTCCATTTCTGTTCCTCCAGTGGAGGTTTATACTCAGTATGGTTAGGTGACATCAACAACTCATCCCAACACAGCCTTTCTTCCATCAACCCTATCACTAGAGCTGCTGGAGAGGGATGGCTCTTAGCCAGAGCCACTGTAGCTGAAAACCCAACTGTTTCAGCAGCCTCCATGGGTAGGGGTTAGAGGCACATAACAATGTGCCGTGGGCTGCACTGTCCTGGTACTTGTATGAAAAGTCTCAAGAAGTTTGAAGTCATGAAGCAGGGGAGGAAAAAGCACATTTGGTCATTTAAAACCATACTTGACCCTGCTGAATAATCAAACTGCTATTGAGCAGAAACGTTGTTTGGCTTTATAGGTTTACATTCTGTTGATTGTGTTCTTAAGAGAGAGAAGGATATTTCTATAGAGGGATTGTAACCTGGGGGAATTTTTTAACCTGGATGATTTTTTTTTTCCCACCAAATTAATGTATTTTTACATTATACAGTGACAGCTTTAAGAAGCCTTCCTCCCCTAGTAAAAATCATTCGTATGATCTGAAGAATGTATATCATCTCTCACCTTTAAGGATGCAGTGCTGCAAGAGATGGAGGAGCATTTTTTTTCTTGAGCTGAGAGGCATCTAGTAACAATTTAAAGCAGTAGCCTCGAGGCTACACTGTTTATTTTAGCAGGATGCAGCTGCTTGGGATGTTCCGTAGGCACTGAATAAGCCAAAGGATTTGGGAGCCTGAAGCAGAACATGGGGTAGCTGTAGATATCTGTGTGCAAGCTGCCACTGCAGCTCATCCCACTCCAGGGCCACTCTCTGAGTGCTGCCTCTGTGCCCAAGTAAGGGGCAGCGGGGAATGGTGCTCTCTGAAGTCCCACCAGGGGCCAGTGCATGTGCCTCCTCCACACTTAGGGGCTCTGGCAAAAATGCACTCAGTTCTGCTTTCTTTGCAAGATGTCCTCATGGTGGTGTCAGTTCCCATCTTTCATAGGATAGCCTACAAGTGAGGGTGTCCGTCCTAGCGGGGGGAAATGTGCTTTTAACACTTTCTTCATCCTGAAGGCAGGCAAAGTGGTGGCTCCCTTTTCCCACAGAAATGCCTCAGCTATCAGGCTGGGAAATGGGATGATCTTTTCCCCTTGTTTCGGGGTTGTGTCTTGCTGCAGAAAGGAACCAGACTATCGACGAGCTGTAAGGAAAGGAAACGAGACAGGCTGAGTTAGTGAGAGGTGCTTACAGTGAACTGAGGGAGCAGCACTCAGCATTCGGAGTGCTGTACTTCTGCCCATGACAGACAGCACTGTAAGGCAAAGTATGCCTCTAGCCCAGCTGTTGACATGCCTCTGGGGCATGGTGCCCATGTTGCCCCTCTTCCTGCCCTCAGCAGCCTGCAGTCCTCTCTATGGTTCTGTGTAGCTTCCCTAGAGTGCATGGAAAGGGAGGATGTAGGAGCAGCTAGCATGAAAACACCGATATCTCTTATGTGACCAACAGGTACCTGCACAATGCAAACTGCTCATCCCACAGTGCCCTGTGCTGTCACCCGAGTTACCTGCAGTTACCAATGGCTCACACTTGGTAGAGCCATGATGAAAATAATGTAGGTACCTTCTTCAGGAGAGGAAATATGTCACAGAATCACAGAATTGTATGTCCTTAACATAAAGGTCAAATGGCATTTGTAACAACATTAATAACTTCAGAGCATCGTGCTGTTAGATTCTAGGAATGATTAGACCTGCCTGGCTGTGCTGTTCGGTTGTTTTACAAGAGAGATGCACTGTTTACCTCCTGAGAGATTCATAAGGAAAAAAAAATCCAATCTGTATCAATGAGTAAGATATTTTCCTTACCAGAGATATCGATTTAAATATTGACTTCACCACTGGAGGGTTATTTCACTCTGTGCTTCAGATACTCATGGTGAAGTGACATGTGTTTTATATACTAATAAAGATGTGATTCCTGGGGCACTCTCTTATCTTTAGGGCTTGGACTTTCTGAGTCCCGCTGCTTGGAAGCTACTGTCCTTTCTAAAACTGAGGACTTATTTTCCTCCGAGTGGCAGCGTTCTTTGCTCCATGTGAATCCCTTCTACCAGGATCCAAACAAACAAACCCTAAACATCGCACACAGCCCCATTGTCCTATCCGCCAGTTCTCCTTTCAATCTTTCAGCGAGGGCTTTGGGCTCTGCAAGACAGAAGTTCCTTTATTTTAGGAACAGAAAAGGTGCCGCTGCTGAACCTGTTACAGCTCGTCTGGATGCAGCCGGGTGTGCTCTGGGACAGGGCTGCCCAGTCATACAGCTCCCACACCAGCTTGCCAACCCTGCCAGGCCTGGGGTCACATCCGTGGCAATAGTTTGTGGCATGGATCAGCAGCCCGGTGATCATGAAGGCAGCTACATTGCAAACCAGACATGCTAGCTTCCCCTTGAGCAAAGCACCAGCCTGGGAGCCAAAAAAACCCAACCACAACAGAATAACACCCCATCCCTGTTTCGTAGAAACTTCAAGTCATTAAGTTTGGAAAAGACCTCTAAGATCATCTAATCCAACTGCCAACCCATTCCCACCATGGCCACTAACCATGTTCCTCACTGCCACATCTACATGCCTCTTGAACACCTCCAGGGATGGTGACACCACCATCCCTCTGGGCAGCCTGTACCACTGCCTCACCGCTCTTTCTGAGAAGAAATTTTTCCTAATACCCAATCTGAAATATTCATCCCCACCCCTATGACCACCAACTTACAGACTTGGTACCACAACCTGTGGTACTTCGAACCTTCTCCTCTACACCAGCAGATTGAAATGGAGGTGTGATCTGGTGCTAGCACTTGCACTTAACTCTTTGGCCTCTTTGGCCAAATGGGTTAACAAGAAAGCAGCAATTTTCAGAAGACAAATGCATGCAAAAGATTGCATCTTGCCTAGAATTCCTGAGGTTATCTGTGCCCATAGTTTGGAGGCATGGTCCGTATCCCATTTGCAGCAGTGTCTGTGTGAACAAAGACAGACATTGCCACCCCTGCAAGTCTCTCCCCTGGAAGTGCTGAATTTCAGATTGCAGCCATAGACCCAAGGCTCAACTCTCAACCTGTGATCAAGGAAGAGTCTTCTGGAGGTATCCACAGCCAGAGAGGATAAATATCGTACAGGGAACTTGCCTTTTTCTTGGTACACAATTTATATTTTACCTGAAATTTGGGGGTTGACATATGTACCAACTCTTCATTAACCCCAGCAGTGCAATTCCTCATAAAGAGGCTGTTATTCAGCAGAAGCAGCATTGCTGAAATACCTACAGAGTCCCAGCAAAAATGTCAGGTTTCCTCAATCAGTTCCTTTTGCGACCTTTATCTGAACCTTAATCTGTTGTAGCAAAATTATTTTTATTAGCCATTCATACTTCATCACACCGCAAATTTTCCTGTTTTTAAACTATCAATTTAAGGCAGCTTTTTCATTTAAGTAATCAAGGCTGGTGCGTGTTATTTTGGCTACGATTTCTAATAATTATTCTTGAGACTGTTTTAAGACGGTTTTCTGTAGCTGACTGTCAAATTTCTACGTGGGCAGAACACTGTTTCTGTTACACAGGTGCTTCCTTATCTTTAGTGAAACCAACACTATGGACTCTGAAGGAAGAATCGGAGCCTCATCGCTTTTTCCTGTCTTACACCAGCTCTTGCTTTTTGTTATTACTGCAGCCAGGGGTCATTAGAGGGAAGAAGGGTTTTCAGGATCAGTCTCCGTATGGGATTAAAACCCAAACACAAGCCTGCAGCTGCCTCACAAATATTGTCAACTGTTGTAGCTAGTGACTCGTGGTTTGCCTTTGCCTCTGATATTAAAGAACAGATTGTGTTACGGTACTTATCTCTACCTTTACAAACAAATACACCAGGAAAATATGTCAAGCAGAAGAAACTGCGCTTGTTATCAAATGCTCAGCTACGCTGGCTACAGGTTTTTGTGCTTTTTGGCAAGAGCTTTGGAAAGCATTGTGAGTTTGCGAAGCTTTGGTGGCTGTTTGTGTGCAGGACACAGACACTATGGGGGCAATGGGGCAGCAGAGGTGATGCGGCCCCGGCACAGATGACACAGAGCAGCACCCATGGACAAGCGTCACTTGCCAGCCCACACTTCTCTCAGAGAGCTCCATAGGACGCTGTGAAATGAAACAGGTTTCTGCAGTGCTGCCGAGCTGAGGCTGACATAGGATTTTGTGCCCTGTACAGGGAGGACAGCCAGAAACTCAATACCTGCCTGTTGTGGTCTGGGTTTTTGATTTTGTTGTGTAAGATGCTCAGATGTCTTGGTAATGCGTTCCCCTGCCAGATGGAAGGCTGTGACTGGGGAGGAGATGAACAAAGACACTTTGCAATCTTCTTCCCTAATTAAAACCTTTCTTTTTTTTCATGTAGAAGTGCAATGTTTTCCCAGCCAGACCGAACGGATTGCCACGTAGAATTGCTTAAAAAGATGCAGGTTAACAGCGTTGTACACATCTGTAGAAAAAACCTAATGCATGCAAAAATGGATGAAAGTAAATGCTCAAACCACTCATTAAATAACTCAGACCAATAGTTAGCCTGGTTGGCATCAGAAAGAAGAATAATGTCTTCCCAACCCCAAACCTTCCCTCCATCTCCATCCCTTTTATCTCTTCCTGTCACTTCCCATTAGCTGATGGTGACATCTTATCTCTGTCCTGAAGGGTGGGCCAGGAGACGACTTCGGCGCTCATGTAAGTGACACTCCAAGGATTGGCCGCCAGCAGGTTTGGCGGCCCCGGCCTTGCAGCCGTGGGATGTCATCCCTGTGACATGCCTGCAGAGCTCGGCTCGGCCCCCAGCTGTCGGATCCAGCAGCATCTCTGTCATGCTGCACTCCAGGGCTGTCACTGGCAGGGCTCACTCAGCTCACCCAGGAACCATTCCCCTTTCCGCTAAGGCTCTGGTTTTTATTTTTAACGCAGAGACCTTTGCATCAGTGTTGTTAGTGGTGTGTTCTTCTGCACGGTGGGATTCAGCCATCAGAAGGGGTCATGTGGGAGCTGTGCGGCACAAGTATGTATATTTTATACTGACTTGGAAAGGTCCTGGGCTGAAGGCTCTGCTCCCGGCTTTTGTCCTAGAGCTTTCCAGAGTGCTTTTCCAGACATTGCAGCTCACACGGGAGGACTCTCTGCCGCCCTGAGATTGCAGGGCAGCCAGAGTTGTGCTGTGTGCTGTGGCAGTGCAGATTCCCCCAGGGAAGCCCCCAGCTATGGCCATTTGCATGGTAACATTGTCAAGCATGACTCATTTTCTTCCCTCTGTCTCTGGTTCTCCCTTCACACACGCACTCAGAAACACAAGCGCAAATCAACAGGCGGACAAATAAAATTTAAATGGTGCTTTAATGCATTTTTGGGAACCTGGCAACTCACAACTTGTTCTTCTGAATGAGACACAAACCCATGTGGGTGGCCCTGCAGTTCCCTTCTTCTGGTGAGCATGCAATTTGGTGTACATTCTTCTTTAATTTTTTTATTTTTTTATTTTTTTGCTGTAAAATGTAGCATCAAATGTAAGAGCTACTTGCAGATTGATGCTGCAGGGATGACTTTTGCATCTTCTGCTGTGTGTTAGAGTTTTTTATGGGGTTGTCCTCGGTAGGACTTTAACTAAAAAACTGATCAATAAAAATTGGGATAGGGGTCTTTCAGTATCTGAAAGGGGCCATAAGAAGGAAGGGGACAGATGCATTATCAGGGTTATTGTGGTAGGGCAAGGAAAATGGTTTCAAATGGAAGGAGAGATTTGGATTGGACATAAGGAAGAAGTTTGTTATGATCAAGGTGGTGAGGCACTGATGCAGGTTGCCCAGAGAGCTGGTGGATGCCTCACCCCTGGAGATACTCAAGGTCAGGCTGCACCAGGTCTGAACATCTGATCAAGCCGTAGGTGTCCCTGTTCAGTGCAGGGGAGTTGGGCTGAATGATTTTAAGGGTCATTTCCAACACAGTTATATGAAAAAACAAATCTTTGTCAAGATAAAACATCAAACTTGCAGAGCGAGTGACAGATCACTACTTTAAAAGTTTTCACCACGCATTCCTTTCCCAATACTCCAACCCCACTGAGCTTATTGCAACCCTTTTCCTACACATTGGGATCAATGCATGTGATGTGTATGGCCCCATTGTGCTGCAGTGGCTGTGTTATCACAATTTACGTGAGTAATGTTTGCAGGTTTGGTGTCCTTGGCTCAGAATTCCTCTGTGAGGCAGCTTTCCCACATGCTCACAAACAGTCACTTCTGGGCTTTAAAAAGAAATGGGGCATCTGCTGAAAGAAACTTATGGTAATCACTGCAAAGTTGTGGGATACATCACTGCTGAGCCACAGCCTCCATCCTAAGTAGGAAAGGATTTGTTTTCTCCTTTCTCTTCTGCTTATCTCACTTTTTTTTCTAGCACAAGCCAGGAGGGAAATTTTTGGGAAACTGGCAGTGTGTTGGCCCATCAAAGTTGTAGATTTCTGTTTCCCTGTGGGTGCCTGGGTGAACATTTTGGATCCAGGGACCAAATGTGTGCCACAAGGATCTGTGGCCGCATGCTTGGCGGGAAGGCCTCAGGTTTTGCATTTTGTTAGATTTATGTTTGATGAGTGCACAGAGGTTGAATAATTTATGGTGGTGACCACTTAGATACCATATGTCGTGTGCTTTTTTAGAGCACTGTGCCTTGTACACAAAAGGGAGCACTCTGAGCCAAACTTACTTCATTTTGTTTAAGAAAAGGATGCTTAAAAACAACTGAGGTGAAGGGAACCCATTTTACACACTTCTCACATGCACTGAACAGCAGTAAAGTATAGTGAAAGCATCTTTCTCTCAGTGTTTAAAAATGTAAATTTGTATAAATAATCGCTCCCTTCCCATCCAGCAGAATTTAAATGGTGGTCTTGGTGCCATGGACAATTTTTTCTATGTTGTTACGCTGCCGTTTCTGGGGTGCTGCATGAGAAATATTTGCTTCTTTATTTTATTTTGCCATGAGAAAAATGAAATACTCTCGGAGTACGAGTTCACATGTCCCTTTAAGTCTCAAAATATGTTAATTTTACATGCCAAAGTCTTAAGAAGTGTTTGACTGCCCATGGCTTTTGTGTGCATCTCCAGATGGCAGATGCCATTTTGTGTTTCACATTAATTGAGTAAATTTCCTTGCTCTTTGTACATATTGCAGAGGAAGCCATTCTCTGCTTTCAATAGGACAGAACAGCTCTTTGGCATCAAACCCTTCTGGTCTGGTGGTACTAAAACTGTTTTAAGGTGGAATTCTGAGAACAAGCTGTTGGCAGTACAGCTTTCCTCTATTGTAGATGAAAATGAGACGTTTAACTGTTGTCTTAGAAATATCTTGAGGGTTTTTACTGATAAACTGGGAAACAAACCAATTAGGATAACTCACAGGCTGAAGACATAATAAGGCAGAGGATTCAGGACTACTCAGTTAGCTAAATGAAAAAAAAATATCTTGGAGAGCATTGCTTGTGGTCCACTTTCTTGCCTGTTCTGTTTTTGCCCTGCTCACTTTCTAGATCTTTAAAAATAATCCTTCACAGTATGCAAGCATTAATGCATCGGTAGCAGTGTACTGTGCTGACTTTTTGAACAGAAGTGGTGGAAGAGGGAGCAATGGAGGCATCAGGAGCAGCACCTGAGGTGCAGGTATGTGCATCCTGTGGGGATGTGGTACAACCAGTTCACCATGGCTGCTCCTGGTTGTGGCCAAAACCTCTCTAGGCAGAGTCATGCCTGTCGCAGGTGAGGGGGAAGAAGGTGAAAATAAAGTCTGAAAATAAAGCAAGAGACCACCTGGGAATTTTTCTGCTGGGGTCAATGGAGCTGAGGATTTCCCCTATGTGCTAATGTCTTAACAGGAAACATAGTGCTTCGGTCAGAAACATTTTTAGCCGATACAGGGCATGCCAAGATTGAAATAAGGGGATAAAAAGGAGCAGCGATTAAAGAGCTAGACATGCCCTGAGTCCAGGTGAATTTCTATGCGTAGATATTTCTACAGTGTTTGTGTTTGAGAGATGAACTCAAGCACAGCAATGCTTCAGAAGCAGCTCAAAGTATTTGCACACTGAGTCCAGCCACAAACTTTTAAAAAATCTTTTTTTATCATTTTCTGTATGCTCACCCATCCGAATTCCTGTGGTAGGGAAGCAAAACAAATCTCCTGTCTGTTTGAAAAACAACATACAAGACAGAAGTTAATGCTCATCAGAGAAACCAAGATTACGTGGCATATCATTAATCAGATTTTTATCATGGTAAGTGGTGTCCAGATAGAGCTCAAGTGGGCAGTGCACATAACAACATAATTATGGGTGTTGCAGTGACGTAGCAGCAGCAGGAGCTCGGCTCCTGGCTCCTTTGTTTTCCATTCACACCCACCATGATCTACAGCTATATTTAGCTGTTTTTCACAGTGCTACCTAATACTGTCACTCCAAGTATTTTTTTTTTTAAACAAACAAACAAATAAAAAAAAGCCAACATAAAGATAAGACCATATTGATTTTCCATGGAAGTCCGAACACTGGAATCTTTTCTTGCAGATGGCAATTTGAACGGAGGGGAGGATATTTGTGTAGTTGGTGTTGGTTTGGTTTTCCTTTGGCTCCTGTGAGTTACTGTCACTTTGTGTGCGGCAGGCGGCCGGGCAGCTGGCAGAGTGTCACGGCCCTGCTGTCGGCTGGGTCTGCTCCCAGTGATGTGGGGAGCGTGACAGTGCTGAGACCATTGTGTGGCTAAGTGGTGCTCGGGGATTTAACAGGAGGAAGTTTTGACTGATGAATTGCCGTACTTGAACGGTTCTTGGTCTATCATTTTTGGCACAGCTTGTTGACGGCTCCAGGGACACCTGAAGAGCATCCTTGTGCTCTCAGGTAGAGCTGAGGGCAGCCCAGCTTGCACCCTGCCTGTCTGTGCCACAGGCACTGCTGTGTCCGGCTGCACCTCATCACTACCAGCAAGAACAAAAGAACTTGAATGCCTCACAGATTTATGATGTATCCATCTAGTTTGAATACCACTGAACTGGCTCCTGAATTAAAGCAAAGGCTCTGTCAAACAACACCAAACATGTACACTGTGAGCGAAGCTTGCAATGCAGACATCAGAAATGCCCTCCATGTTTTGCAGTGTAGCAGCATAATGCTGTTATAAAGTAAAAAAACGCTCTCAGGAATCCCAGACTAGATGAAGCTGTAAGTCCGAGAGCCCTGTAAGGATGTTGCTCTTTGCAATACGTTTATTCAGCAGGAGTCAGCAGGGCTGCCTGTCTGTGCTCCTATAGTCAGAGCTCATTCATTCTGTGCAACACAGGTCATCTCCAGTGCAACTATTGATATCTGTGGAGCATTTGCCCTACCGCTGTGACTTGAAAAAAACCATCAGCACTGCAGTTACAAAGCATGACTGGACTCTTCTATGTTGTGTGTATTGCTACATCGCAGCTCCCTCTTCCTTTAGCTGAGTGCACATGCTGCTGCTCACCTGGAGTGGTGTGATTGAATGAATGAAGATGGAGAGGGGTCCTTTCAGTATCTGAAGGAGGGCTGTAAGAAAGGAAGGGACAGTTTCTTTAGCAGGGTCTGTTGTGACAGGACAAGGGAAAAAGGTTTCAAACTAAACAAGGGGAGATTTAGATTGGATATAAGAAAGAGACTTTTTAAAATGAGGGTGGTGAGGCACTGGCACAGTTGCCCAGATAGCTGGTGGACACTCCATCCCTGCAGATGTCAAGCTGGGGGCACTCTGAAAAACCTGATTTGCTGTAGGTGTCCCCACTCATTGCAGAGGATTTGGACTGGGTGACCTTTAAGTGTCCTTTCCAACTGGAACAATTCTATGGTTCTGTGATTCTGTGTAGAAAGAGCTTTCAGAAGTTATTCCCTCTCACCAAAATCATCTTTTTGTTTTTTATATTTTAACACAGCAGACAAACAAACCTCCTCTCAGTGCCACCCTTAATTTTTGCTTAAATTCAGCAGCACTACACTGGAGATGCAGTTCATTCAATGTTTGACTGATTTTAAATGGCTCCAGAATAATCAGAGTGCTGTCCATCCTTCCCTTCTTGAGCCGTTTGGATCATGTCCTCCCTGTGTAGGAAAGCAGTTGCAGTGCATCACCAAGTCACTGCTCAGACACCTGGGCATGTTTTGGACCTGTCCACAGCAGTCCATGACAGACTTGGAGAGACAGATATAAGCAATACCATGGGGAACCATCCTGCCTGGAGTAGCCAAGGTGTGATACAAGATGCTCACCTGCAGCCAGCCACGTAGAAGGCAACCAGTACACCCAATAACACTAGCACAAACAACTGATCTCTGTCGACTGCCAAGACAAACACTTCTGCTAATGAGATCAATGCAGTCTTCCATATCTAATAAGGCTTATGCTCAGCTTGATGAAGGTGAAGACAGAAATTCCTAAAAAGCCCGATGTAAAGAGCTGTATTCAAGCAGAACTCCCTTTTGCCTCAGCAGGCGGTACAAAATGCTTAAAGCATGAGACAAGGGATTAGGATCCTGGACAGAGGAATTCTCTTCATCTCTCTGCATGGCACGCGGCACTGCCTCAGTTTCCCTAACCTCATAGTGTTGCTTTCTTTCCTGAGAAAGAGTTGTCAGTCTGAATTCAGAAGCATGAATGAGGTTCTCATAAGCCACAGTGGTTAAAGCCAGAGAAATTCTTATCTACATGTAAATGAGAGTTCTGCTTTAATCTGAGAAGGGCAGAAACTTTCCTCAGGAGACTTGCTCTGACTTCAGGACTGGTTTCAGTAAGCACCCTTGGCAGGGCAAAATAGAAGTGCACAAATAAATAAACTGGAGGATGCGCATGCAGCCCCTGCCACTCCCCAGATACCTTTCCCAGCTCTGAATGCAACGTAGATTTTAATCATGGAGCAACAGATGATTGATGGATGATTAATAGCTAATTTGAGAGATTCATTTAACTTCATTTTACTTATACAGCGTATATAGAATTAGTTAAGGCTTGTACAGGAAAGGAAGTGATGAGACATTGTTCCCATTAAATTATAATGACAGCCTTCTTCATCACTGTATATTTATTATGTAAGAAAAGGAAATGTCTAGTAAAAATCTGTATAGGTTAATAACACCTTCATAATATAGTCCCTCTTTTCTATTGACTTGAATAGCCCTCCTACTGACTTTTACTGGATTATTAGAGTTAATTACATCAATTGCAATATAATTGATTCTTAAATACTATGTAGGAACCTCATACAATTATGGAAAAACAAAAGTCATCTAGACATCTCTGATCAGAAAAGATTTGGAATTCCCGCACATTTAATTCCCGATAATCACCAGTCAGTTTGGACATTAAGATTGCAGGGTTTCTTGTTTTCTTTCTGTTAGGTTTTGACAGAATTGATAGTTTTACAACATTTAACTCAGTGTGCATGGAAATATGAGATTAAAGAGAGGAATGTAATTTGCTAAAATCGTTACTTCATCTCCTGAAAGTGAAATGTATTACCTGCCTGTCTATATTAAAATACAACTTATGTTCACACATGCATGCTCAAGAGCAAAAAAAACCTCCCAGAAATATCTATTTATCATTCAAGGTTGAAGTCCTTTATCCACAGGTATAAGCTTTCCTACAGCTTTTGCTTGCTAGAGTCACTGAGGGCCTTCAATGTAATGACATGAAGCAGAGCTGAACGCTGATCTCCAGAGGGTAGACGATCTATGCATTATTTCACTGAGTAACTTTGACATGAAAACAGTCTGCAAAGGATGGTCCCGTATTCCAGATAAAGATTACAGACCATTCAAAAGGAGGTGCTTTAAGGTAAACCCTCTGAGGCATGCTACAACACTATTAAGCAGCAGTTCAACTTTAAAGCTGGTCAGACATAATATTTTTTGAGTCAGCTCTTGGTCAGAGTTCCCTGTGGCACCAGTGCAGGAGACGTTAGTCTTTATTTTTTTTTAAAGCCAGCTTTGCTACTGTTCTCCATGGGCCTCCTAGGAGCCATGCAGTTTTTTGTAAGAGTGGGCTTTCTTTCCATTTGTGGATAGATTGCAGGGCTCAGGTCTCCACAAGGTAAATTCAACACTCTTTGTGCCGCTCCATTAAATGCCCTCAAGTCAATTCCGTTGGTGCGAGGATATCACTTTAGAGTTCCAGCTGAGTAGTACGTGAAAGTAATTATTATGTGAAATAATAACTTCTTTTACAGTTACTGTTTTTATTATTGTTATTATTATTAATATTTTTGCTTTACAGCTTAATGCACACACTTAACCACAATGCAGCAGCCAGCTATCAAAGGCTTCCCTGAGGAAAAATTAAGCACTTAGAGCAATAAATTATGAAAAGACTGCGTCTGAGGGCACCATCCACCTTGTTCTCACACCCGCTTTAAGTGTTAAATAAATCATAACATCCTGTTCATCGTGCCGTCAGTAGGGGTTAAATAAGTCACTGTAAATGAGATCCAAATTGTAGGACTCAGCTGGCTTCCAATTTTTTTGTTTGCAAGGAGAAGCAGCTCCAGGCCTTTGATAGTCTGGGTCTTTAAGGAAAGCATTTTTTCCATTCCAACTACTTCCTGTTAATGTGGAAATGAGAGGAAATGGACATTAAGCAGAAGGATGGGCCCACCCTTTTCCAGTCGTGTGCCTAATTTGTCAGGTGTAATATTGGCACCTGGAGGCTTGTTTTGGCTGCTATGACATCCTTGCTAGGGAAATATCAAAATACTTTTAGCTAATGGCGTGGGACTTCAAAGAGTTTTTGTTATAGGGAGAGAGAAGAAAGGATGCCATCACTAGAAATTGCAGAATGGAATGGCCTGACTTGCTTGCTAAATGTAAGATTTATAAGTAACAATAAGGTCAAAAAGAAGAGAACGATTATGTGAAATTCCATTCAAAACCTAGCTGCCACCAATAAGACTGAACATCCAGTAATGTGAACGTGTCCTCTTAGTAATGTGAACGTGTCCTCTTAGGAAACATATGCCTTGAGTACAGTCATCATACTTCTGAGTCTCCCTGTGCAATGCCCCTGAGGACGCAGTGTTATGTCTGCGTGTTTCAGGAGGAGATGCAAGTGTTTTGTTGTAAAACTATTTATGGTCTTTGAGTCAAGGAGATGGTAAAGCTGCTATGCTCTGATCTTAGATCAAAATCAGCAAGCCTACAGTGCCAGTGCCTGCTTGGTATCTCTATGTCATGATAAACACCTCAATTGTACTTTACCTTAGAGGACTCTTTTTGGGTTCAGCAGCTCCCTAACACAAGTAAGGATTTCCATGCTTGACCAATATCTTCGTGATGTATCTGTCTGGCTGAATCTGTAGAAAGTAATAAAAAAAATGTATTGAAGCCTTTCGTAATGGAAAGAATGCCACTGAAGAAGAATTTACTCCCCAGCAGAGTCCTGGCCTGTGGTTGCTTTGGATTTTTGGACTGGATTTTCTTTCGATTTTTAGAACTGTTTAACATATTGGATCAGAGTAACTATTCATGTGCCTTTTTTTTTTCACTTATGAATTACAATTATTAGCATTTGATGGTAGCAGAAAGGGAGGCAGTGTAGCTAATTATTACTTTACTCAGGTAAACCATGGTAAATCAAGCCCTGAGTGACATATACAGATCTGCAACTGTTCTGAGAGCAAATCCATTCAGGTCAGTGAAATGAGATAATAGACTTGGGAAATCCAGCTGCTGTGCAGATGTTGGATGGAATTTTCCAGGGAAAAGCAGTTATGCCATTTTTCGTGCCTTTTGTTTCCCTTACTCAGAAGGAGCTCTCTCTTGCTGGATGGCAGTGCCTGTGGACAGGTACCACATAGCAAGAGGACCTCATGCTGATAAAACTCCAAAGGGTTTGAGATTCTCTGATCCCTTTCTCCCAGACTTGTTGGAGACTTGTTGGGCAGGTGTCACTATTGAGGTCAGACATCTACAGTTCTCTCTCCATTTGTGAACTGGCAACATAGTGTGCCTTGTTTCAACTGTCACTTGTAAGTGATCTCAGTTGAACTGTAAAAGATGATTTGTCACACAACAGTACTGATTCATTCTTGGTCCATCCTGAACACATGGTTGCTGTGGATATGGGTACTAGAGCAGCTGCAGAGAAAATTTTGGTAAGAGCTTTACTGTCACCCCTCCCAGCAACATTCCTGTTGATTGTGGCCTAAATTAAGGTAGCTTATAAACTACAAAAACACAGAAAACCTCAGAAATAACTGCAAGGATTATTTTATACATGCTTATTTTCTTCTAGAAATTATTCTCCATTAACTCAGAGACAGCAGGAAAGATGAGTGGTGCAAGAGAGCTGAGTCACAACTTTGCTTCCACGGATGACCATTGCACTGATTGTCCCAGGAACAGACTGAGATACAGTGGCACTGCATGATCTAGGTGACTGACTTTCTCAATTTGTAATTTTTGAGTACAATTATTTCACCGTCTACAAAAGCAAGATGCTACAAATCTGGGGCACTGAATAACCTGTCCTCCTGTGGATTGTTAAAAGAACCTTGCAGAGGAATATAGCATTGCTCTAGTGACAAGTGTCACCTTTGCTCATCTTTGGTATATCTTCTCCCTTTTGAACATCTCCTGGGATATCCTTTCCTATTGTGTCAGTATTTCTCTCAGCTCCAGTATAGATAAATAAATCAAATAAGCAGGCTATATCAGGGCACAGCAATGTTACTTAAGTTCCTCATGCCCATGAGTGCCCCAGACTGGCATAGTCCCGCCATGTCATTTGCGTGGCTGAGGACAGCAGAATTCAGCTCTTCCTTTGTTTTAGAGAATTGCAGAACAGGTCATGTGCTGGTGCAAATATAGCTGGTTGCTCTCCACACTAGTATCTTTTGTGCTGTATGTATAGCTTTGATAAGCAGCATATGTGTCTGCTTCCCAGCTATACGGTGTTTCCACTCTGATCTCAGGAGTGTGGCTAAATCAATATATCCTTTATGATGTGCAGATGGAAATAATCTCCAGAAAGATGCATTTCTGAGCTTTACCCAGTATGTATTTGTTTGAGAGGTACAGCTGGTTTGTGGAAAGGTACAATCCAAGACCATATGGGAGCACACTGCTAACCCTACTCAAGCAGCTTTACTATGCTCTTGTGCCCCCCTCCAGCCTTCAGGGCCTCTAGACCTCCTTTGATGTGAAGGGAATTGTCAGGCAATGTAGGGTGTTGCTTGGCCACTCTTGGTCCCTGAGGGACAGAAGTGGGGGCAGCTCTGCTGCTGACAAATCTTTTACTGCACCTCAGGACATTGCTAGTTACCCCAGGACCAGGTTGCCACAGGGTACTCCTAAATCCTGTTCCTTGAGCTCTATCAGATGCAGATGGGCAATTTCCTTCCTGGAAAGGCCTGGATGAGATTTTCATATGTAATTCTGTCTACTACCACTAGATAGTGGACTTAAATCCAAATTTCAGACCTATAACCAGGTGCAAGTCTAAACATCCCAGTATTCCATGCCTGCTTTAGGTAACAATTTTGTTCCCTTTCAGAATGGAAGAAAATTATATTTCAGTCAGGTTGGTTGCTTAATGGAAGCATACATCTAGTAAACTCACAGCAGCATAGAAATGCTTTTGTTTCCTCAAAAGCTTGCATTATTAAAAATGCATGGCAATTTGAATTGGACTACATGAGGATCTGGCAAATCAGTAATATCTGTAAAAACACAAGTTGCATATTGATGCCTCTATCATAATATTAATAAAAAAATGTTACTAATAAAATATTAGTAGAGGATGAAATTCAACTAACAAAAGAAATGAATAGTCTTAGCTCCCTTCACAGTCCACGAAGAAAGATGGGTATTTTTTAAAGGGACTATGCTTCTCTCCATGAACTATGCAACAAACTCAGGGCGGGAATAGTCATTGCTTATGCCCACCACTGGAGGAGCTTAAGTTCCTCCTCTGCAGGAGAGCCATGAAGTTCAGCTCTCTGTTGCCCCCCAAAATCTTCAGAGGGACTTTGGACAATCCTTGAACTTCCCACTACCTCCATATCCCTTAGTATAAATGGATACAGTCGTACCATGCAGGGCTATCTCAGGCTTCAATTGATCACTGTGTGGAAGTCTCTTTTAAATCTGAACTGTTTATTGTGAAAATATTGTAAAAGTTTTATTCATAATTAAAGTTTTATTCATAATTAAATATTCATATTCATAAGTGTTTGTAGCTTGACCTAAGGTGCCTGAGGGAAGAATTAAGACTATAAGAATAGCATTTTTCCCTGTTACACTTGCTCTTCCCATGCCACTAGTAGATTCATAGAATCATAGACTGGTTTGGGTTGGAGTCACTGAAATCCCAGGGAGTTGGTCATGATTCCTCTCTCTATCTTTCCCTGTAGGATCCATCAGATATCTGCTGCAAACCTTACAGGAGCTGTCTTTTGCTGTGTGAGGAGCCCCTTGGCCCTGTGAGAGGCAACAGAGGCCCTAGTATAAACTCGTTCAGTTCCATGTGCTGTGGGCAGGACAATTCCTACTGCAAGGAAGAGCATGTTGTGGCATGGCGGTTATGTAGGCTTTCCTAAGGTCATGCATCAGTCAGCAGCAGGGCTCTGGCATCCCTTCAGAGTTCTGCTGTTTGTAATATGTATTATCAGCTCTGCGATAATACTCAAAAATGGCTAATGCTTTCTGAATAAAAGGACAGTCACTGCTAGTATCTCAAGGATAGAGGTCTGTCTGGCTGGAAATCAGTGCAAAGTGATGAAAATAGGCAAAGAAGCTGAATCGAGCGTGGCATCCTGCATCCCTAGAGAGCAGTGGTTTGGTTCCCCAGACCAGAATCTGCTGCTGGTCTGGCTCTGAGGGACAACACAGAATTACAGAATACAGAATCATAGGGGTTGGAAGGGACCTCTGGAGATCATCTAGTCCAACTCCCTGCAAAAGCAGGATTGCTAGGACCTGCCATTCCCCTCCCCACCACAACAGTAGAGGAGAACCTGATCCACACTCTTGCATGGGTTTACCTTGACTAGCCAAACACACAGAGCATGGTTAACCACAATGATAGCAGCTGTATGTCATATTTTCATGCCCTTGCTATTGATTAATCATTTCTGCCTCCTCTACCAGCCCAGCACAAAAAGTCCTCTTCTTTGACTGATCTTTATTTGGCTTTTTTGAATTTTACGAATACATTCTCTCCCTGTTATCTGTAATACAGTAGCAGACTTGGGAGAAATTCCTTTTCTGGAGATTTTAAGATGAGGGCAGTGAGAAAGGCTGTGATGGGAAAGCCAAGGTGGAAAGCCTTCTAAGACAGCTCAGATCTCCGAACTAAGAGGTGGGAAGAACAGAGGATGAGAGCTGACAGTATCTGTCAAACAGGAGGGATGCCCAAATGTCAGAAAGAAAAACCAGGGGTAGTAACATGAGGAAAGTACAATTATTTTTTTTGTCCTGGCACATTTTGTCTGTTTTCATAATGGACCATATGAAATGGTAATATTTTTTGTTTTGTTGCCAGTGTGTGGATTTTGGAAACTGTGGAGCCCATCTTCAGGTGGGTATTCAGTGCCCTTCAAGACACCATTTCTGTGGACACCCCCTAGATCACATCCTGGCTGGCACCATGCATCAGTGCTGCACAAACCAAAAATCCTTCCCTTTAACAAATTCACAGAGCCTTGCAAAAACCTATGGGAATATCTGGTTTTGCATGCAAATATTTACCAAGTAAAAATGGATACTCTTCCACAGCTCCGCATCCTAGGCTTCTTTTTGCAGAGAAACTGCCAACTGTACATGCATGCTGGTTTGGCACTAGGACAAAATGTTCCCTCGAGAGTAGAATGAAACCACAAACTCCTTTTGCTTGTGAACCCCTTTCCATGAAGCAGGTGAAAGCAGGCTGAACTCACCCTTTCCTCCTAGTCTGTCTGTTTTCTAAATGTCATTTGAAAGTATCATCCCCTCCTCCCCCGTCCCCTCTTTTATCCCTCTTTCAGGAGGCAGCCATCAGCAACAAAACCACAATGCTGGGCTTGGCTGGCTGCATGTATTCAGCAGCCGCTCTGTTCCAAGTTCTGGGCAAGCCACAGCTATCCAGATTCCCACTTGTCCTATGTCTTCTGCCTCAGTTGCAGTACACCATCTTGAGCTAGAAGGACTACTAATTGACCAGCTTGGACAGGTTGCCAGCACTGCAGTACAGTCAGCCTGCTGTCTCCAGTTGCCTGTGTCTTTCCCCTCTTTGCTACACTTCCAGCCCTTCCTGATCCAAAGCTTGTGACATCTTCCAAGCCCTCCTTGCATTCAAGACTCTAATTCGGCATGTGGTATGCTGTGCTTTTCCAGCAGGCTGCTTTTTGTCATTATCTCTCCACCCAAATGGATGTTCAGGATGGGTATGCTCTTTCTTCAGTTATTGCAGAGAACTAAAATGCAAGCAATAAATGCTTAAGCCAGATTTTTTTAATACAAAGCATCAAGCAAAATCTTCTTGTTCTCATATAATTATTCAGAAAGAGCTACAAGCTTGGAAATAAAAATACAATTCTCTGTCTTACGAAATACGAAGCAGTGTTTTCCTACAGGATAAAATAAGAATGAGATTCAAGAATGCTCTAGCTCATTTCTTCACTGTGTTGTGCTGACACAATTGTTCAAAGAAATTGTGCTTTTGGAAGGAAAAGGTTAAAGTTTGCTACTGATATTCATCAGGAGATGGATATTTAATCTTTAATCTCTTGTTCTAGGCCCCTACTTCGGATCAACTCATTATCCCGAATAAACGATGTGTCATTCCCATTATTTATGTTTCACTGCAGCCAAAGTATCTGGACCTCGTTTTGGTAAGCACCATTCATTTCGACCCATTCAGTATTAATCTCCCTGCTAACATCTTTCCTGTCCTATGTGCTGTCCCCTATTTGCTTTTATGTTTTCCGCAGAGTGTTTATAAAAGGATAATCTTTTACAAAGCAGACAGAATTTTTGTGTATAAACTGCTCTGTTTGAATGCCTCATTGATATACCATCTAAACTGAAGTGTTCAGCAAGATTAGTGCATCCACTGAGCCACTGAACTGGGCAAAAATATGGGAACTGCTCCTTTCTTTATAGTGAAAAAGGGTAGCTAATGATGCCGTCTTCTTTTACATAGTCCATCTTTTAGCAGATGGACTCTGAGCATATGAATACATTCAACAAATAAATAATAATCAGCAGAAGATGTGGCTTATTGTGACAAATAAAGAGAGAAGAAGGCACGAAATGTATAGATTAGGTAAAGCTGGCTTCCGTCCTAGCAAAACTGGTGTAAATGCAGAATAATTCAATCCAGATGACACACGTTAGTGGGTTTTTACATCATTGTTTCTCACATCAGAATCTTGTCCCTTTATGTCCTAATTGATGACAACTTCAGCGAGGACAGGGACGTGCACTGCCTTGAAATGCAAATGATATATTTTTCTCTTTCTCACGTCGATGTAAATTTCCAGTGAGAATATTTTGAGCACAGTCTTCTCCTCTTTACAGGAGATAAATAAAAAAAGACTCCCTGGCACACATTGCATACGCTTATTTCGGCTGTCTCCTTTGCAGTGTGTATCTGGTGACACCGGGTGCCACTGAGACACCCTCTGAGATGCAGACGCTTTATGTTAGAAGAACACAGTATGCAAGTGAGTCTGTGCCCATATTCCCACACTTAGACGGGAAAAATCCCAAACAGACATGTGGCAGTATCATTTGAATAGCATAGATTCTTAAATACATTTGTCACTTTGTACACTTGCCAGCTCTTCTTTGAAGATATAAACCATCAAAACACTCCAAATTTTATCCATCATGACTCCATCAACATGTACCACTGTTTAGCACTTTATTTTTGTTAAGCTGCACTATTGTTGTCCGTCTATTATGACATAAACTAGGATCGGTGCCCTTACGTTAAAATGAAACGAAAACTGTAAGAAAGAGTCGGGAAAAAAGAAAACATTGAAAAAGTCTTGCCATACAGTCAGCAGTGAGGGAATGTGGGGAGGAAAATTAGGGAGGAAGAAAGTACCAAATGTGTCAGGCATCGCTAGTTTCAGCCATAGAAAGAACCACTAACATGTTTGCAAGGGACTATGTGCTGGGCCCAGCTATTATAATACCACCCCCCCGCCCCCCCCGATATTAACTTTGGGGCTGTGTGTAGAGGGGGGTGAGACCTCTCCCAGCTGCTCCCCTTGTCCTTTTTAATTCACCTCCCCCACTGATATGACCCAGACCTGACTTCTAGCAAGAAGACACTGGACATGGCTATTTCTGGAGTCTGTCAACACACCACAAGGTTAGTGAGAGCAGTTTATGGGTCAGCGACAGAAGTAACCCAGCTTACATCCAGCTTATTGAGTTGTCGTTGCTCTTTGGAGATAGTCTGTACAATTCAGTACACAGAAGCAATCTTAATGAAATAATTGCCTTTTCAGCCCTAAGAAGAGATGTCTGACACTTTCTGGACACCTTCAGCTGAGGTAAAAATCTTTGTTACAGCTGCTACCCAGTGCTCTGTGCATGATGGGTGAGTGGCCTCTACTTAAGAAAGAAAAAAACATCACGGTATTGGCTACAAATTGGCCTTCTTACCAGGAGGATCAACACTGCCTTGGTCTGGAGAGAGCTATTCACTCTTGCAGTGTCAGGGGCAATACTCTCCAGAGCTCTGTGTTCAGCAGTAAGATCTTGTGCAGAAATGTGTGCTGTTTGCGTCCAGATATCTGATGATGTAACAGATTAACTGACAGATTCCTGACAGTTTCTGATGGGTTTCACCAGTGGAGATCTGATCTCTACAGCTAATAAATTGAGTGGGTTTTTTTCTGAAGGTGTTCAGATGTGACCCACCTGCCCTACAAGTTTTAGTGAAAGAGTAGTGTTTGAAGGCATAATTTATCACCTGGCAGTTTTGTGTGGTGAACCACCAGGCTCCTTGAAATCCCACAGGAAAGAACATCTCTGTAGGCATCAGATAATTGCACAGGTGACACAATGCTGACTTCTGCCAGCGCAGGCTATCCGTGGCTCTGGAGTGTGTCGGACCTGCTTATATGTGCAGGTCAACCGCACGGTACATTGCACTGGCTCAGACCCAGGACATGAGAATCCTATCGTTTTAGAGTTACATTGGCAGGTCTCATTCAAACAGACTTTTCCCAAGCACCAAATTCAAGCCAGTGAAAACCTAAAGGAACAGTCTTTGGAAAACATACATTAGCAATTCTAGGTGCAGCAGTGTGGGGATAGTTTTGTGGGTGACATTCTTGCACTCTTCAACCTTAATTACAGAACTCTTCTCACCTATTCTCTGCAAGGAACTTCTCTCTGCCTGGCTGAGTGGTGAGACTGCCACAAACCCACCAGGTGATTGGTAGAAAAATCTGTGGGGCCAGGTCTGCTATATAACAAGAGAGGCAATGGGAGAATGAGGGAGGCAGGGAGAAACAGGCTAAGGGAAGTTCAGCTGGATCCCAATAGACCTGTTATCATTTAAATTGGTAAAACAAAGAGTCAAGGAAGTAATAATAACTGGAAGACTTTGCTCTCATGCACAGGGTATCAGTGCATATTTAACATACATAGGAAAATCAGACTGTTCTGATAATGAGTACACAAACGCAAGGCAAAATAAAAATGCACTGAAAAAGGGAGATAGTACAGTACCATGTGCCTCTTTCCCAGCAGATGTTGCACCCACTTCCTAGGAGGGATGATCCTTGCTGAATTACTCTTTGCTATAAGGAACATACTCTTAGAACTAATATGCTCTGGTGGTGGACCTGTATCCTCTTGGCACTACTCTGCTGACTAAACACTTCCATGCTGCAAGGCAGGAGCATGAACAAATGATACGGCTGGGCAAGTCCATATTTTTCCCACGGAGTCCCTGTCATAGCTACATAAGGAGGTGGGATGTCCCTGTGGAGGCCATGCTGCCCTACTTATTGTAATGTGTGACTGTGGATAAGAGAAGACACCAAACTGTTGCTAATGGAGACTACTGAATGTGCTTGTTTCTCTTAATCTGTCAATACTCTCATAGAAATACTAAGCAATGTCTTGATTTGATCCTGACCCTCACTGCCATCCCTGGTACTACTGCTGTGAGTTGTACGGATGCCCAGGATTAGGCAGCTTCCACACCACTCTTTCCATGCATCTAGACCTAAACACGCAAAGAGATAGGGAACATGTAGCAGAAAGGGAAGGGATATTTAAAGAACCAGCATACTCCATCTCTTCTGAGGTACGAAATTTGTCAGAAGACTGAGTATTTTTAGGAGATGTCTGTAGGCACCGAAGCAGTATATCTTGTTGGTATACAGACAGGGAGATCTGAGCACTAACATGATTAATACTATGTCTCAGCAAAAGGGATTTCCTTCATTTATATTGCTCAGAATAGCCTTCCATAAATTTGATGTGAGTACTTGGCAAACGAAGCAGTCATCAAATACCGATAAAAATATGTTTGTGATACCTGCAATATACACCTAAAAACCAGAGAACATTAATATTCCAGAAGGACTCTTCAGGTGTCCACAAAAATCAGGTGTTATGGGGACTCTGTCAAGGTTGAGAGGTTCAAGCTTTAACCTAATGTAAAAGATGCATTATAAAATGTCTTTCTTATCGTGAAAAATCAGGATTTCATGCTAGCAGTGTGAATAAAATGACTGCAGACCGATCAGGTGGCTCCAGCGTGCTGGTGGTGATTTGCTGAGGAAAGCACACATGGGAATCCTCTCCCTCTGAACTGATCTGGACTTTGGCTGTGAGGGGCCAGATCCCTCTGGCTGCCCATACCTAGGGCAACTTGCATGGCTCTGAGTCATTCATAGAATCATTGAGATTGGAATAGATCACAAAAATCCTTTAGTCCAACCATCTACCTGTCTCCACCATGCCATCACATCCATCAGTGCCACATCTACACGTTTCTTGAACGCCTCCAGGGATGGTGACTCCACCACATCCCCAGGTAACCTGTGTGAGGGGTGTCCTGAGGACTGGGGTGCAGCCTTTCCTGGCATGCACCAGGCACTGCAAGTTGTTGCCTTGGGAAAACTCTTAAAATAGTATTTCTCATAGGACACCATTCTTAGCTCCCCCGGCAGTGTTTCTCTGTTTGAGGGTCCAGGAGTCAATGAGTGCAGCTCCTTTTAGGGATTGCTGGAGCAGAGAGGCTGCTCTAGCTTCTGCATTGGAGATGCATTTTACTCTTATCCCCTCTTTTTGTCTCCCCTGGCTCATTCCTGTATAAATGAGCAGAGTTGAAGCTCTCCCAGGGGTCCTGGCTGGGATAACCATCCCTGACCACTTCACTTAAGAGAATAATTGGGAGTGTTTCCTGTGGACGCTGTCTGAATACACAGAAATGCTGGATTGACAGGCAAGCTTAAATCCCTAGGCTGCTCAACAGATAAATATGGTCTGTCCCAAAATCTGCCTCTTGTATCACCATGTAAAACTGAAACAGAAACCTTTCACACGTCATCACTTCTGCTGGCTTAAGGCCAGATCCTTGCACCTTTCTTTGTGCTTAGTAATGCTTTATTGCTCAAGTAGTGTGACTGACTTCACCAGGGCATCTGCTAAAGAAAGATGCTATTAAAACCCGAAACACAAATCTGAGCAGCAAAGCTGCAACAGTTTCTTAGCTGCTTCTGGGGGCAGCAGTATATTTTATTTTTAATTAATTAAAGAACAAGATTTAGTAGAAGAAAATTGTGCTTTTTAGCTTGCTGTCTTTTGCTATGGATATTAGTACTCTGGGGGGTCAGGTAAATAAATACAAATGTGCTAATGGCTCTTTTTATTGCCATTACCAAAGAATCCTGCTAAAGCGGGAAGGCAGGTTTTAAATCCAGAACAGACAGCTGTAAGCTTGCTGCCTTGTGTGCAAAGCTCAGGCCCACTCGTTTTACACCCAATTTTTCACTTCCCTTCATGATGTCATTTCACTTATGGGGACATTTCTGCATATTTGAATATATCTCCATGCACGTTTTTTTTGCCAAGTGAACTTTCTTGGACTCAATTTGGAAAGCCTCCAAAGGTCTGAGTTTCAGGTCGATTCCAAGTTCAGAAAAAAAATTCTGATGAAAGATAAATCAGTTAACACCAAATTGGGTTGATAGGGGGATCCTTGTCTTCTCAGTTAGCGGTATGAAACCAGATAAAGGGGTTGATTTGACAGCTGAATAGATTTCCAAAGAGAGGTCATTTTCTCCCGTGACCAAATAATATGATAGAGATATGCAAGGGTATGTGTGTGCCTTTCAACAGCAGGCAGAGCCCAAGAGCTTACTTATCTTTAAGCAGCTTCTCTGGGGTCTAAAATAAAAAATGTAGAGTTTCTGAGTAATAAGGGTGCTGATACCTTTTCTGTTTTGGTTCGAGTGACCAACCACATCAAGAGAGCCTGGGACCTTGTTCTTAGTGGTGCTGGGTGTTTCCATTACAGACAAAGCACTGCAGCTTGCAGAAAGTGCTTGTTACTGTGGAAGGCTGAACCTTCACGCGTTAATGGCATAATCATCATAGCACCTGCACATAATATTCCACGGAATTTATTCCACAATTATTGGAATATCTTAATGCGCTTTTGTTTTTCTGGAGTGGTCATTGTTCTGGTGGAATTCTATTCCACTAGAACTGGAACTGGAAGATAAAGCTCCTTTGGACAAATGTGGGTTCCTTTCTGACAGCTGATGTGAGAAGAGTGTCTGATTCTTCCAGACAGTTTGCTTTCAAAAGACCCAGTGATTACGGCAGTTATATACTGTTTCAATTTTTATGACAACATTGGCATTCTCCCTCATACTTTTTTCTTCAGCAGAGAAGAAGAAGAATTCATGGACTGTTTTTCAGCTATAGTGATCTCCCTTTTCTTCTGCTTTTGTTGCCTTCTACGATGTCATTTCAGCTTATACAAAGTTTGTTACACTGCACATCACCTAACTGACAGTGGTGGCTTGAGTATGGATGTGGATGTTGCCACTTACCAAGGCCGAATTTCCCACTATTCTATTCCCACTATTCTAACTATTACCTCACTATTCTTCAAAGAATGAAGTACACTAACCTTCACTGTGGGAGAGGCAGATGAAAGGCAGAGGGTTAGTAATGGGAGTCAAAGTCTTTTAGTTGTAAATTGGCAGTGACAGCAGAAGATGGCTATTTGCATCTGAAGACTGTTGCAGGACCACGTGGAAAGAACTTGTGGTTTCCATTCGTTTTCTTGTGAAAAGCAGCACCACCACACACAGTATCACTTTTCTCATTCCCTCAGGCAATTTCAACAAAAAGACAGATGGGCATTTTTCTGACCCAACTTTTGGGAATTAGTGAGAATTTTGCCATCCGTTTCAGTGGCTCTGAATCAACTAGACAAGAAGCTTGAACTTCCCAAGAGCCAGAGAGGAACCTCTAGGGTCTGAGACAACATATACTGCAAAACACTACAATACTTCTATCTGTACTCCGTACTCTGTAACAACCTCAGCGGTTTTTAGTCTGGTGCTCATTCTAAACATGTTCATAATTGCTGGAAATTCATTATCTTATGGATTACTCATAGATAACAAAACTCTGAAGAGGTGGAGAGCCAAATATAGCAAAATAGTCCTTTCTCATGGGGACACATTTTAATATATATTGACAGCAAAACCATTACAACATTCCATGCATGAAAAACCAGAAGGTAGAACAAGAAACATAACTTTCTGATTTGTGAGTGGAACTGTATTTTCTTTGAAATTGTATCACTTCTACTGCTTTAATTTGAAACTGAAGGCAGTATTTCAACAGAGCTCACATAATCTCTCCATGTGTTTTCACACTGTGTCATTACGGGACTCTGCTGTGGTGGCTGCCTCCTGTATGTGGTGAGTTACACACTTTTCAAAGAGTATCTCGCTTCTTCTATTAGGATCAATCAGGAGCTCTTCTGCATCCTATAAAATGTTGCAACAACCATATACCTTTTGCAGAAATTAACCCCTTACATTGATTACTAACACTGTCAGCATTCAAGTTATTAGAGTAAAATAGTTAATATGGGGCTGATGTAATTGGCAGTGTTGTGCTCAGCTGTTTTTTTCCATACAGAATAGAAAAAGAGTTGAAACAATCTGGAATGACTGAAATAAGTCATGACTGAATAATGACACCCAGAATTAAGTAGGTGACAAGTGAGAGCAGTTTCTCTTGGTGGCTCTGTGATTTTGAGCCATTTTCTGTGGTTCAAACGAAACTGGTGTAACATCGTCCAGCAAGGAATCAAGTATTCGTCCCAGCATAGCAAGCCCTATTCCTCTGTAAATGTTACTTTCATTGTGACATTTTGAAGGTGCTACATGGTAATGATACATTGCTCCAGTAATTTTTGTACAATGTTTCTGTGAGCTCTCCCCATCTGTCATGACAGCATTAGTCTTGGCATCGCTGACGAAAGAATCAAAATTAGAAGGGAGAACAAAAAGTCAATTTCTAATGGGTTCCAAATACCCCTATCTTACACGCGTGAATTAAATATTGCTCTTATCTTGTGGCCTTCCAGACATATTACACAGATAAAAACCTCAAAACTATTTAAAATCCTGTTAAAAGCTGAAATATATACAATGTGAAATAATATTCAGCTGTTTGAGCTAACCTGTTGATGGGCCGTCAGCTGTCATTTGATTTGCACTTCATCTGAATTAATAAAAAGTGAACCATAAGCATCATGATTTTACAGTAATGTAAAAGCTATTACAAAGGACCTTCATCATAAGCTTCTTTGTCATAAAGCTACTATATCTCACTTTCAATCACTAAACACTGCTAAAACATTTCCTAATACAATACTGCCTGATGCAATACACAAATTCCTTTACCTTGAAGACTAGCTATACAGATCTGACTTTGAATCTTAAGGGAAAAATTGGACTTTTCTTCTTATGTAAATAGTGCAAAAAAAAGTATTTTCACATTCGTGTTCTTCATTTCTTCAGTTTGCACTCATGCACACACAACCCATCTCAGACATACCCACAGCACCCTTATGTTTCCTTCTTTATTTTAAATGCTGCTTCGCATATACCTTGCTCTCCAGATCCTTCATCATCTTCATCACCTTCTTTGGACACTCTCTAACAGTTTTATGTCCTTCTTATATTGTGGCCCAGAAATCTGCACACTGTGCTCAAGGTGATGTCACACCAGCACAGAGCAGAGTGGGACAACCCTTTCCTCAACTGCTTGTCAGTGCTATACTCCCTACCTGACAAAATTCTCTTGTCTTCCATGACCTAAGAAATAACTAATGAGATGCTTACTGTGAGCTGGGCTTACTGTGAGCTAGACAAGATCAGTGCAGTTTGCTTGTATCTGGAAACAAAATTCTACATTTGAGAATAGCTGAATGTGAGCAAGAGCTTGGACTGGAGGTTTTCCTGAGTTCCTCCTTGACTTGAATTATCCTGTGGTACTATCTGTGCTTGATAGTAGCATGGATCAATACAAGTTTGGCACAGTTAAACTGAAGAAAACTATATTCAAACCCTCCAGGATGCATTTTTGGTTTGGTAATAAAAGGTGTATGCTTCAGGGGATCCTGCCTCAAGGTCACTTTGGTGGTCCTTTGCACTCCTCAATTAGCAGTGATTAGTTGATCCTTCACTGCTGGAGGGCAGTGTGATTCCTCAGGGAGGGACGCATGGCCTATGCCCACAGCCACTGAGAAGCACTGTCCGTACTTTTGGCCTCCAGGAATTTAGCCATGCACATAGCACACTGAGTAGAGGCTGAGCTTCTACACCACAGCATACAGAAGAATTATTTATATTAAATGAAATGGAATTGTGATGTGACTGCCAAAAAAGGCAGAGGCGGGATGACACTTTGGAGCACCTTGCTGGCTTTCCTGCAAGGCGGTGAGCCTGCTTCCCCTTGGTTTAGAGCACCCCAGAGCCTCCTGCTTCTTTTCTTGTCTGTCCTCACGAGTCAGAGCATGTCACGTCACAAAACTGATATAGCCGGGTATGCTACTTCAGGATTTCAGCAGATCCTGTATTTGGAGTAGTTAGAAAAGTGTCTAGTGGCTTTGTCACATGATTTCTCTGTAGTGTGAGACCAGCCGGCGGAGAGCCGTGAGCTCACATGTTTAGATGGCTTAGTTTGTGCACGCAGATAACGTGAATATCTGCTTGGCAGCGTTTTACAGCAACTGAACATTCCTGACGCTGCCTCTTTTCATCCTTCTGCTCCCCCTTCCTTAACAGCAGAATCAGCAGCTGTAACAACACATGGAGGACACTTGGCAGCTGCAAGACACAGATGCTGAGCTCTGTAATAAACTTCTCTCATAGAAGAATCTGAGTGCTTTTGCTGGCTGCTTAAAAGTCCTTATTGCTGTCTGACTCACTTGCTCAACAGGCAGTTACAGTGTTGATAGCTGTTGGTAATCACTCTTGGGGTTATAAGAACCGGTATAATTGACCTGCTTTGTCCAGTATGATGCTGCCGTAGCCTAGCTTTAATAATTAGTGAATTGTGTGCTTCCACAGGAGATATTTGAGGATGAGGTATTGCACAGTGTCTTAGTGAACTACTGTTTTTACATCTAGAGATAGGCAGTGGGCCTGGTTTTGATCACCAGTCACAACAGCGCAAACCAGAAATAACTTCACTCTTGTTAAAGGGGTATAAGCTATTACAAAATAAATGTAGGTGAGGTCAGCGTGAAGGAGAGCTTCACATTAAGCCTTCATTGCCTGGTAAGGAAATTGCATATCTTTTATATCTTAGGAACGGGTGTTTGCTGGAATTGGCCTGTGATAAGGATGCAGATAAGGACTAGAGGTAGTAGGCTGGTGTTACAATGGTAGGAAGGCTCATTTCAAAAAAGCCTTGCAGAAGTGTGTTTTAAGGAGGCATTTGAATCTGCAGAGAATGGCCAACTTGGAAGGTTGTCCTGGAGTCTAAAGAGCACTGGGAAAGAAACCAGAGACAGACGCTTGTGAAGATAAAGGCAGGAACTGGGCAGCAAGTCTGGTGCACAGCCAAAACAGAAAAGAGGGATGCTAGAGAATGATGGTTGGAGATGTAAGCAATAGTAGAACTCTAAACAAATGGACACACAGCTTAATCTGAATGCTGATGGAAAACGAGTGAAGAGTGGTGTGCTGGGGGAATGTTGAGTCAGTGAAGGAAGGATTGAAACCTTTGGATAAGAGCACCTTCAGTGTGTGACTGGGGAGGCTCCGTGAGCACCTGTGCACTCAGATATGCAATGTGGGGAACAAACAGGAGGAACTGAGGTGTGTGTGCTGTTACAGGATGGCAGCCTCATCAGAATCACAAGGATGTGTGGGATATCTAACAAAGCTGAATTGCTGCCTTGGGTAGATACAAGCCCTCTAGGAAAGTCAAAGATGGGATGTTCCCCTTTATGTGAGAGAGTAGCAGGAGTGCACTGAGCTTTGTCTGGGCATGATGATAAGCCTGAGAGCTAACAGGTCAGGATGAGCAGGCAGACAACTATGGGACTCTTAAAGGTTGGGGCAGTCAGGGCAGATTTGACATTGTTCCTAAAGGACACATCTCTGTAGAACCTGGGACATAGTTCCCTCGCAGAGAAGAGGTCTAAGAGTGGACAGGGGTACCAGCACAAAATGAATGGATGTTTCACCTCAGCCAGCACTAGTGTCACCTTGGCAAAATGCTACCATCTCATCTGTGCCTGAGGAGGAAGTTTGTTTCCACTTCAGTTAGTTCTGTCTCCTTTGTAAGACTGACATTCATACAGATGCTTTTAAGTGGAAAAGGACAGTTTCTACTTTGCACTGGAGATATTTTCCTGTGACCCCCTTGCGTCCTTGTACTCTAGCATTTAAAGACAAACAGCTGTCCTGAGCTTCAGCTGGAGGAGGAAAAGAAAGACACCATCAAGCATGAATGTTGGTAAGTCACTTTTCCTCTCATTGTCTGGGATATCTAGGACCATTTTTAGCCTTAGAAACAATTGCCTCTCTGATTCCCTTACACTTGATTTTAATTCATGGTACTGAGCATCAATATTTTAAAAATTCTTCTTGAATTTTGAGCCTTGTTTCTCTTGATATGTAAACTGCTCTGCTTCTTTGATGGATGCTTGGTAAGTGCTTTGGAGAATTGCTGTTAACAATGAGTTTCATTTTATGTAATAATTGGTAGTCCATAATTTTCTGATATTCAAGTATTCTGGATCTAAGTAAACTATATCTATAATTCGTTGATTACAAAAAAAGCCTAGTACTCCTCAAAATAAACTGCAGATTAGGAACAAGAAAATACTAACCTTCAAATAATAGGAGTTAAATACCTGTTTCAGCAGTGCTTTCATGCTGCTTTGCTTGCTCAAAAACATGTGAAGTATTTATTTTTAATTCATATTATCTCATTATTGCAGGTTTCCTTTACAGCATGGCTCATTTCAAGCATTAAAAAAAAATCTAGTGATTTTTATCTGAGTTTTAGATTTTCCAGTAGTGATCAGTCACAAATATAGTGCTAGTTAGAAGTGATTTAGCAATCTGTTTTTGTTTTTACTTGTTAGGTATAATGACAATCATCTCTGTGATGCAAACATACACATAAAAAAAAGCCAAAGACTACTGAAACTAAACCATTGTGTTAGGAATCCGAGAGTGACCATCAAGAACTTCTTAGTCTCACTTACATAATGGGTGACAGCTTTCCAACACAAGAAGACCCCAATTTTTCACTTATTAAAGACTGGGAGGCATGTTTTTTACTATGCAAAGAGTACCACTGAGGTATCAGTGCTATCTCCAGCATTAAGATGCATACAGGAATGGCACCAAAGGCTACAAGGGAAGGGGTTTCAGAAGTTCAGAGGATCTGCACAGCAAGATCAGGTGCTACGAATGTTCTACCTTTAACTGATAGTGTAATGCAGGCTTTGAGCGATCCTTTGATATCCCTGACCTTTCCACTGCTCAAAGGTACTTCTGTGGGTCATGTTTAAGCTGATGGGCTCAAACCACATTAGAATACATGGTCACAGTCCACCCTTTTCAGTGAGTGCTAGCTCTCCAGTCCTGCCAGACAATAAGATGCCTCTCCTTGTCAACAGGGACCTGATTCTGAAGAAATATTATGTATCCTTCAGCATCAGTGCAGTCTTAGGGTCTCCTTCTTGAGCTGAGCATCTAGTCTGCATTGCCTGAATAAAAAGTGGTGAGTCGTCCACGTGCTGGGAAAATTAATTTAATTCTCTGTGGATTGAAATTGTTAACAACTTTGCAGACTCATCTTTATTTCTTGTGATCATACAGAGAGATAACAAGAGGAAAAGATTTAGCCATATTTCATACAGGAGAAGAGATATAGGACAGTGGCAGAAACAAAAGACAGGGCAGCGCAAGCAAAGGAAAACTACAAAGAGAGTCACAGAGGGGCTGGTGTGTGTTCAGGGAGACAGGGCTGAGGAAGGTGGTGGTGGATGAGAGGCAGTAATGAAGGGAAGCTATTTGATCCCTTGTAGCTCCTGGGTCAGTAGCAGCTGCACCTGTAATACCCGTAGGCTCTCTGCGTGCTAGCCAAGGCAATGGCTGTCAGTGTCTGCTGCTGTGCAAATGTGGGCTGTCCTTCTGTTTATCACCATGGGAATCAAACATCTGGGCTCCAGAGGTACCTTATTAGCACTATACAACCTTGATTCAATTATATCACAAGATGCACACAAGATGATATCTTTTGCACAGCTCAGCACACTGAGGGTCTTATAGCATGTGTAGCACCAGGGAGTGGGGATGGAGAGTGCAGAACCTCAATTACTATCTGATTTCCAAAGTTGGTCCATAATAATACACAAAGGGGTGGAGCTGTAGAGTTTGTACAACCTGAACCCATAGCTAACTTGAATGATTCTGTTTTTATAGGTCTCAGTCCCATTTGCTCCATAAACACTACATCTGCACAGGCAAAAAGGAATTAGGATGTGATTTTCAGGCCTGGAGTTTGAAAGTCATCTGGCTACATAGCCAGAGCTATTGGGCATGCATCCACCATTTCTGCTGGTTTAAAGCTCACTTTCCTTCCCTGACATTAGAAAACAGATCAGCAATAACACCAGCAGTGAGGCCTTTTGCAAGGAACAGGGTGCGAAGAGCACTGCCAGGGCCAAATTCCACACCAGATAATTCCATTGAGGCAATGGCTTCAATCGGGCACCGTTATCTTCACTTCCTGCCTCATACTGCTGTGCCGTGCTACTGAGCAGTTGCTGATTTCCTCTTCCTCAGGCCTGGCTGCATGACACGGCGGGGCTGCAGCATCTCCTCCCTGCTCTGTTCTTCACTTACAGGAGTTGTATGGAAAGAAAGCAAATGATGGAAAATGTTTTGATTTCCTCTGATGAGGCTTACCTCTTCTAGAGTGAATATTTTTTGCTATTATGGAGCAAAGTTGTATTTTAAAAACTTTCCTGTTTTTTTCTGCAGATCTGCCATCTATTTCCATGGATAGGTGAGTGGCAATAAGGCAACCAGGAGATGTTGATTACAGCGTTTTTTCTGGTTGCCCAGTAAGCAGTGAAATGCTGCTGAAGTCATTACTATATCACACTTGAAACTAACACAATAGTTTGCACTTTCCTGGTTCTCTTTGGCCAAGACTTCCCAGGTCTGATAAATGAGCTGCTACTCTAAAGCAATTAATTAAGCCTCATAACAACTAGGTGAATGGGTTAGGAGGGCAGAAAGGCTGGGAATGCTGGAGTGACCTGTCAAAGGCCAACTTACAAGCTAGTGGCATGGGCAGGAAGGCGTTCAGTCCACCTACTCTGGCTTGTGGCCACTGATCCTCCCTGAACATATTAGGTTTGGAGTACCTGCAGATCAGGGTACAGATAAATACCTATTCTCATCTGCTTAATGACAAAGCTCCTTCCTTTCCCCACCCCCCACCATCCCCCCCCAGAAAACCCAGTGTATCTTTGATTTGTTGAGTTCCTGCTACAGCAAGTGCCATCAGATAATAGAAGGGCTGTATTCCTGCAGGATATGGCATATGCTAACTGTTCACTGAATAGCTTTCCCTGTCCATCATGTTGAATTCCTTAGTCAAGTTCTTGCTATTTCTTCTCTAACAATAAGGCTTCTGCCATTCTGACAGGGAGATTATTCCACAAAGATGAGAGAATATGTGTCATTATTATCTCTGAAAACTGAGTTATTTATCTGGGCATTTCCAGAAGACAAACCTCTTGGTTGTGGTTGCAGGAACAAAGCTAGAGAGAAGGAAAAAGAGGAAGGACTTTTGATGTATATGTCAGTACAGTATGCTCTGTTTTACATATTTTACTTTTCTGTATTGTCACCCTATTTTTTCTGCTTTTAACTTCTTTGTAGTGCTGTGAGATGCTATGGGATAACACATACCAAGTTCTTTCATTCTTGCACCCTAACATAATGCTCTGCACCCTCACAAAATGCTCTGAAACAAACAGATCTTTGTATGTTAAGAAACTGCTCAGAATGATTAAGGTATGTGGAACTGAGACCCTCATTATTTTCTTTCTCTGAATCATCATTTTCTGTTCCTAGAAGACCTCACAGATGGGTGTATGTGGAAAGACTTAGAGAGTTTAGACAATATGTACTGCTCAAGTAATCCTTAACCCAGGTACCTTGTCATCATGCTCCTAAATTTTCAAGCATTATATCTGGAACTATTCACAGACTATAGTAATTATTGTTCAGCAAAAATCGGTCCCTGCAAATGTTTGATACCTAACATGTGCACACAACCCACCTGGGTTTAATGGGTTTATTCATGCGAGTAAAACCTATGGAGTCAGGCCCAGCAAAGTATGATGGCATCACCTAAGTATCTTCAACACCTCCATATTATTACCTTTGAGTCACCCACACCCTCAGTCAATAAAATTGATCTCATAAGAAATGCCAGTTGTACCCTACTATTAACTTATTTCCATTCACAGAAGAAACTTCTTATTACAACCCTTTGTTTTCTGCCACTTACCCCATTTCTAATATTTAAAAAAAGGCTTTATCTTGTGATTATTTATTTCTCTTAATAGTCTTTGATGAAGGAACTTACAAAAAAACATTTTGAAAATTCAAGTAAATAGTTATATTGCAGGTCTCCTTTACCTACTGCTTTGTTAAGTTTTTCAAAAAACAAAATATGCTTTTCAACATTACAAAATGGCTAGGGGAAGGCACAAAAGAAATTCCGATGTATTTTGACAGCTACTGTAGTGGCTTTGCAGAGCTGTGCTTGGATTAGCACTGTTCTTCTGTCTGTACTTAAGTACTCTAATTCATTTCCTGGCATTTCTCTCTCTTCAGGTCAACCACTAGTTCAAGGTGGAAGTGATAAGTTTGCAGCATCTCAAGTGTGCTGGTGTTAGCTCTTGGGAAGTTGAGAGGAAGGAAATAACAGTCCATAAAGTTTTGATTGCTTGGAAAATAAGAGATGTTTGTTGAAAGAATGAGCAAGGCCAGCTGCAAAGAGTTCAGGAGCAAGCAGAAGTAGTCCTGCATTAGCTGCTCACTCACTTCAGCTATTAACTGACAGCATTTTGTTTTGGAGACTGAGAAGAGGAAGGCTATTTTTCTCAGACCAGCAAGGGTCTGAGAAAAACTATCTTACACTGCCCACTTTTTAGCCAGTGGAGGGTTCACTTTAAAGATGGATAGAACAGCATGATCCAGAATGGTGTGGCAGGGAAGGATTTGGCAAAAATAGTGGCACTGAAGAAGTAAAATAAATGTGCCATGCTCTATTCCTCCCCCAGTTTTAAAATATCAGCATTTTGCAAGCAATGGGCCATATGCTCCCAGGGCTTGCAAGCCAAAAAGTATAGCAACTTACTACAAAACCGCTCTCCAAATTCTACACGCAAGCCAAAACCTCCTACTTGGTATGCTGCCGTCATGCCAACTTGCAGAACAGAGATTGGGCCTGAGCAAGGAGGTCTGCAAAGGAACAGAGGATTACGCACATGCACACAAGAATGGGGATACAGGCTGTGGCTGACTGGGGACAGAGTCAGGACATTGGTCCTGCAAATGCAGTTAGGGAGAGCAAGCAAGATAAACTGGCACTGATAGCAAGCATGTTCCCTGGAGAGAATATTTGCTCCCACAGAGGGAAGGTAACACAATCTCCTTAGGTTGTTCCTTAAGGGCTTTCTATGCAGTTTTCTAGGAGTGTGGCATCACGCAGTCCAGCATGGACTGCATGTCTGGCTGGATGTCAGGAAAAAGTTCTCGGAAAGAATGATGAGCAATTAGAACAGGCCATGCAGGGAGGTGGTAGAGTCCCTGTCCCTGGAGGTGATCAAGAAACACAGACATGTGGCACTGAGGGACGTGGGTTAGTGGGCATGGGGATGATGAGTTGAGGATTGGACTAGGTGAACTTCGTGGTCTTTTTCAAAAATCTTATGATGTTCTGAGAGGACTGTGATCCTTTGGTGTGAACATGGTGGTCCCAGCAGGTTGCTGCAAAACAGTTCTGGTCTTGTCCTCTTGATGGGCTCTGTCCTGAACACTTAGTGTCCAACTGACACTGAGACCTGATTTCTGGAAAACAGTAGGGATGCCCAGAGGCACATGGAATTGTCTGTTTGAGGTTGAGAAGAAGAGGTCTCTGTTGAAAGATTTTCTGTGCGGCAAAGCAAAACAAGAATATCCAGAGTATACATTTTATTTTTCCAGGGACAATCCCTGCCATACTTTAGCCATTGGCTAGAGCAGAATTTTCTTCATCACTGGCTGGTACACCTCTCTGGCAGAGGTTTAAAGAAATGCAGATGCTCAAATTTTTGAACATTTTAGTGGACTCAATGTAATAAAAAAGAGGTAAAGACTGCTCATTTGCAGATCTGTACTCACTACTACAGGCAGAGAAAACTGGGCTAATGAAATCCCAGGATAAGGATGTATGGAGCATATGCTCTGCCTCCATCAGGAGCAAGCCAACTGTGGGGAGGATGGTGCTGCAAATGGCCTCCAGACCAAACACTTGCTCAATTTGCACGCCTGCACGGCTGCTGGTGGATCCAGCTGCTCCTGCCCCCGGCTGTCTTACCCAGCCATGGTGACACAAGCCCAGGCAATGGGGCAGAGCAGTTCTGTGGGGACTCAGGTCCAGCAAGAGAATTGTAATAGAACCGTTTGAGTTGGAAGGGACCCTTACGTTTATCTGCTTCAACTCCCCAGAAATGAACAGGGATAAAATGAGGTCAGGTCTTGGTCTGGTAAAAATGTGTTCTCTGGCCTCACAGCACATCAACCAAGCACTGTAGGGATAGCTGAGATGTAGCAGGCTGGTACTTAAAGGAAATGTTTCTCAGAAGTACCTAGCTTTTGCCAGGTACTTCAGGGTGCAGTTGTCTAGTTTTGATAGGTGGTACTTTCTAACTCTAGTACCACCCCATCAGGAATGGAATTCCCAAAGGCTATTTTTGGGAGAAATCTCATTTCCTTTGACAGGAGTTATGCTTAGGTCTTTGCTGAATGCTGCATTAACTTCTGCTTGTGTAATTTTCAGTATAGCAGTCACTTCTCCCCACAGGGTAGCAATGGGTGCCATGCATGCTACTGTGCTTTTATGGGGTTAAGATATAATTATGCTCCTGTTATGAGATCTTAGAGTGAAAGAAAAAATGTGCTATTTTAAACATGCAATTTTGGCAAGAATAATAACAATTTTCTCCACAATGCTTTTTTTTTCTTTTTTTTTTTTTTCAGGTTGCTGTGAAATAGACCTTTAAGAACCATGAGAATATGTAAGGAATTTTCTCATCCTAAAATTTATGCTTGTCTATTTTCTGCGGCACGTAATCAAAAGTCTCGTGTGAGACTACATGAAACAGGATTGCTCTTATATTTTCTTGGGAGACAGCCATCATTACATTGGGCCAAAGCTATGAGTCAGGGCTGCTGTTTCCTATCCCAAAGTGAGGAATCTCTCTCAGGAAGTCCTGTGTTGTGCTAGAGATCAGAGCAGGTGATAATGGTCTCATCTGGCTTTGAAATTTATGAGAAGGAGATAGGACATGTAATGGAGTCATTATTTTGTTTTAGGCCGTTCTTCACATCACAGCACTTGGAGATGTAAAAGCCGTGTGGTGGCCAGATGGAAGGAGCAGGGAAAGGGGAAGAACTTCTCCATTGCTAGTAAGAAGATGCTGAATAGAGGCATAAAATTCTGGGAAAATGTGTAACTAATTTTATTCATATAGATTACTTTAAAAAGCAGGACAGGTTATGAGAACGTAGGCCCTGGCTTTTGAGGAGATGGAAAGGGGGGAAGGGTCAGAATATACATGCTAAATAGAAGAGAAAAAATAAGTGGTTGCAATCCCCTAAATCTGAATCAACTTTACTTGAAGCATAAACAGAGATCTCCATCTCAAATAAAAATGGAAAAGCATTCAGGGAACATGAACTTTAAAATAGGGTAATTAAGGCTGAGATGAAGGAAGTAGATGCCATTTTTGTGAAGTTTAGAATTATTTTGAATTGCAAGAGTTAAAAAAAAATACTCCTTCAGTTTTCCTGCAATCTTTCACACACTTCACTCAGAACTCTGGGACTCAGAATTGCCACCACATCCAGGTTCAAATTCTCCTTATTTCTGTTCACAAATATCTGTTTGACAACTCTCAGTTTCTAGTGTTTTCTAAATGGAGCTGGGCAAGATAAGTTCTTCCACTAACTCTTTGACTTCAAATCTACCTTATTTTGTGGCTTTCAGAGGAAAACATATTTTTAGATGATTATAAAACTATACAAACTCTGCAAAATAATATGTTTATTTCATTCCTAACCTAAAATTAATTTTCAGTTGATACTAAATCATTGAAACTTTTTGAGCAAATCAGTACTAAAACTTTGCTTTATTTGATAAGGAAATACTGAGTACGGTTGAGTTGCTTAATCTAGTGCAACTTAGATGGAAGTGGGATATGATGAGTTTTCATAAAGATATTTAGGAGGTAAACTTCAAAGAGAAAAAGAATTAGTTAAAGAATAATACTGGCATTAGATCAAGTGGATACAGCCTGATTATTAATACATTCAGGCTGGAAATTTAGAGAAAGGTTTCCATCCATTCATCCAAGAAGTGGTATTCCGGTAACAGGAGCAGAGAAAGTCCCTGGTTTAGGCTGCAGTTGGGCATGCTGATGCAAACAATTGTATCGCAGAATTCTTAGGGACAGAAAATGGGGCTTGTGATGTGGATCAGTTGGTATCTGATGTTTAGGTGTCAGCAGCTGAATTTGAAAAGAGACTTGGTTGTTTATTTGCACTGTTGTTTTATTCTCTTAATCACATGCTTCAGAACTTTTGTGTGCAGTCTGCAAAGGTCAGTAAGGGTCATTTTTACTTTTGGTTTATGCACTGTTAGACTTCTAGGATGCTCTCTTTTCCACCTCTGAACCACGAAAAAGCAGGATGTAGGGTAGGAGCCCCTAATCCTTTTGCATTTGTCATCGATAAGCTCAAGTTTAAATCGACCATCAGATTCTGGTTAAGGAAGGAATTTTCCTGTTCATCAGATTGTCTGGAACTACTGCAGAACAGGGAATTGTTTTCATTTGTCCTAATTTCTTAGGATTTTCAGATTTCACCCAACACCTCTCTTGTATTACAAGGATTTGGGCTATTGACAAAGTGATGGATCTTTTTTTTGCTGCTTTATAATGAAGTGTTAAGTTTATTGCAGTCTACGGGGAAGTCCTGAAGTCACTGGTATGTGGGGACACAACAGGTAGGATGCCTGTGGACTCTCTGGTTTAGTTGTCTATGGTAGTCTGGACTGATGACACAGCTGACTTCTCTGGCCTTATTTTCTCCATTTCTTCTTCCCCAGAAAATTGTTTCCAAATGTCACTTAAATTCATCCTGGAACAATTTGTCTTTCGTGATGTGGCAAACTGGCCAGTCACAATAGCATAACTGAAAAACCAGCCTAGTCACATAGAAGCCTCCTCCTGCCCTGGGTTCCTCCATGACCTCAAGTTAGATGTGTAAGCCCATAGGCAGGGTGCACATAGCAATCGCTTCCAGATGAGAAAGCTATTTGGAAAACTTTCTAGAGCCATCCCTGGATCCTGCCTCCCATTCAACTGGGCAGCCCTGGGGAGTGAGTATCTGTAGATCAGAAATAAAATGCCCCAAATCAGGTCAAGATAGAAGGGACGCAGCTGTATTTCATTGTAATGTAGGTCAGGTGTTGCTGCTTGCTTGAGGCTCAGGTGGAAAGTGCTGTCAGCCCAAAAGCAATGCTCAGAGGAGAAGTCAGACCTCCTGCCCACCTAAGGAATGGGGTCAGTACTTCAGGAAGAGGCACATGGGGATTTTAGAAGTGGGCGGGCAGGAAGGAAGGAATGGAGCCAGCTCTCATTCTTCTAACACAACTCAGTGGTAGAGCACTGCTGCGCCAGGTGGTCCTGACGCAGGAAAGCCTCACAGTTCTCCTGGAGAAGCCTTGCTGAGGTAATATTTTAAAGCTGCTGTTGTGAAGAAGCTTAGCAATTAATCAAGGAGAAAAATGAATCAAATTTGCAGAGGTCTGTAAGATCCTGGTATTCTACTTTGTAACTTGCACATGTTAAAGATGCAAAATGGCTGTGATATCTTCTTCCTTCCTTTCCAGATTAAAGATAATAGAAATATCCAACAATTCTTGAATGAAACAAACAAGTAGGCTGCAATGATTCCTGTGGTGTGCTGCTTTAATACATGCTGTTTAATTATACTTTTATGACTAGGAACAGGTAACAGTGTTCATGCTAAAAATATTTAGACATGTGCATTGCCATTGCGTTTAGAGTTGTTTTCATCTACCAGACTCACAAAGTAGTGAAGGTACATGATAGTGCCATATGTATAATAAAAGCACATTTTCTAGAAGACTACATAAATGCATGCTACTGAAATACACATATTTTGCTAAGGAAATTAAAAATGAAAGATAGGTTTAAAATGATGTTAAAGACTATAATGGGAATGGCAAGTGGCATAATGGGAATAATGCTATGGGATTATCCTTGGGCAATAGGGAATAACCAGAATGAAATAGTATTAAGGACAAGAAGCCCAATCCTGCAGAGCAATCCTGAGGAGTGCTGAGCCTGTTCAGCTCACAGTGAATTCAGTGGGATCTGAGAGCATTGAACACCTTTGCAGGATGAGGCCTGAGTCAGAGTTCCAGCCTAAGGCTGTTGTTTTTAGCCTGGATTTTTATGAGATGCCAATCTGATTTTCATGAGATGCCAATTTGAATGTCTTAGTAGGACCCCAGCACAGTGAGAATCACTCAGGGCAGCAGTTGAATTTTTCAGAGTGGGCCCTATCCACCTGATGCTTAAATTGAAAGGAAGATTTCTATTGTCCTCCATGGGGTTTTTCTCTTGCCCTGTTATAAAGAGACACCCTGACTATCATGAAAATTGGCTCAGGGAAGTACAGAAGCATAGCATCTCAAAAATCCTGTGCTCTGGCACTCCAGTTAGGTGGAGCTTAACTCCTTTGTCAACTGTGAGATGACCAAGTTGTGCAGGAGCTTCTGCCTGTTTCTTTCCTAAACACAATACCACCCTATTTCACATGCCCCAGATAGCCTAGGTTACAGAGTTATAAGGACAGTGAGAGTCACGTATCCTGATTTCAAGCAGTTTCCTTGGACGGAAAAATAACATTTTTGATTCCTTGAACGGAAAACACCTGCAAAAGCTATCTTCCCCCTTTGCAAGAGTCCAAGAATAATTGTTTTAATAACATTTAAACTTTAATAACCTTATTAGTGAGATCTATGTGAAAGGCCTCAGACTTTTGAATTTAAGAGGGCTGCCCACTACAACAGTGTGAAGATGTGGGTGAAGGCTTTACTGGAGAATGGGCTATGGCACTGCTCTCACTGAAATTAGCTGAAGAGTTACCAAGCATTGGGTGGGCTTGGCACTGCCAAGCCCAGGGTGTGATTCCATTGGCTGGGCCAAAACAAGTTTGCAGTTTTTGGTTTGCAGAGGTGAATTCAGATCTGTAATGGGCTCCATCCTTCTGGTCATACTATGAAAGCTGTTGACACAGTAGGAATCATCACCCTGGCCCAACAGACAGTCTCAGAGTTCCTCCTGGGACTTTATTTCCTTCTCTGCCACATAGGGAATGTGACCATCGCCTTGCAGCTCTTTTAGCAGGATTATTACTTTTGTAATTTTATGAGGTTGGGAGACCTCTGGGTCTTGCAAATTTTATGCAACCTGGCTGAAAGCCTCACTCTATTTACCTGTGTTTCCATACCTACTTAGGGCTTCATTTTGGGCTCCATATTAGCTACTAAAAAAAAAAAAAGTGCAAGTTACATGGAGACAGAAGAGTCCTGCTCACAGAGCAGTCATTTGATTTTTGACTCAGGCCAAAATACCACAAGAGCGTGAGTGCAGATCCCACAGAACATCATCAGTGCCTACAGTGGATGAGAAAGCCACCTCCACTCTCAGGAAGGTGTCAAATCTTGTCTCCACCTGCTGTCACTTTTTTCTGTCACCAGAGCAGTGGCTGTGCAACCCATGGGTGCACTTTTGGAAAGCTGGAGCAGGATGTGTCCCCACAGTGGGCAGGCACTGGTGGCCATGTGGCTTGGTCTGGCTGCCCAACCACCTTGCCCTTGTAGTCCAGTGCATCCATGTTGCATCTCCAAACCCAATTCATCGGGGTTCCTATTGGCCATCACCATGGGAGTGAGGTCAACTTCCAGAGCGTGCTTTCAGGAGAAAATCACTTGTGATTAGGCTCTTATGGAATCATAGAATCATTGAAGTTGGAAAAGGCTTCTAAGATCATCTTATCTAACCACTAAACCATGCTCCTTAGTACCACATCTACATGGTTCTTACCACCAATATTACCCGCTTACTATCAATATTGCCCACTAAACTATGTTCCTTAGTCCACATCTACACAGCTCTTGAACACCTCCAGGCATGGTGACTCCACCATTTCAGGGGCCGCCTGTTCCAGTGCCCAACCATTCTTTCAGGGAAGTTTTCCTAATATCCAACATAAACACAATATTTTTCTGAGTGGGCTAGGCGTGCCTACCATTTTTTTGTCTGAACCTGAGCCAGATGTCAGGCTGCCCTCCTCTTGCTGTCAGGTAAGAGAGCAGAACTTTTCCAGGAGGAGCTTCAACGTTCAGGTACAAATTCATCTAAAATGTTGCTGCCTTGTCTCTTTTGAAGGTGGTCCTTGGTCCTCAGAGCACCTTTCAATTCTTCAATGCACCTTCAGCTCTCTGAAGCCGCTCTTAAATATCAGTGTTAAAGCACGCACTTTGGCATAATCACAATGAGCCTAACTACTAAGTCCAGCCTTACAAAGAGGATGGCACTTACTTCCTTAAATGTATAATACAGAGCAACCACATTCATATTTTTAGTAGCATATAGCAGTGGTCCAGCCTTTAGTGTACTGTATGTACTTTTAATAATCTCCATAAAAGCCTGATTTTCAATCCCCAGGCTCAAGCTGACAGTGTAAATAAAATCACCCAAATCCACAGGGTAAGAGAAATGAAAATGACAAGGATTAAAATTTTGTCAAACCTCTTTCTTTTTAAAATTCTGCTTCCCTTCCAATTGGATCACGACCCTCTGTGTGCACAGCTTAAGACCAGACGGTATGCTTTCACTTTTATTCCGCTCTGCAGCAGGCTTACAGTATTTAGTGAAAGTCTGTAAAGAATGTGTTCTGTGTAGAGAGTTAATACCATAATCCCCTATCGTTAGGGTCAAATGCTGAATAGAGCAGAAGAATTAGAAAATATGTTACATACAATGGCAGAAAAAATGCATCAGCATGCTGTTCTGTTAACGCACGCATTCATTACCAAGTAAATGACAATGAGGTAATAGAGTATATTAAGAGACGTGTACTTCAAGTCTAGTGTGTGTGTGTTATGATGAGAACCCAAGACTTTGTGGGGGAATCAAACTCTACAGATACACACATGTGGCAGGGTTTTTCACCGCGTGTTGTTACATCTTTCTAGGAAGAACTTTCTTGCAAAAATCAGCTTTTTAAATTATTTGGTGGAGATAAACTTTGAATACTCCCTTTTTTTAATTTCCTGTGAAGTGCTATATCTATATTTTGCTATCCAAGCATGACAATACTTCTGTCTCCGGAGAGTTGCCAGGCATGAATTGCAGCAATTTTAGCTGCAAGGAAGTGTTCAGAAAACAATCCAAGAGCTAGTTTTTTCAAGAGATCCTTGGGGTGCAAGCTACTTACATCATATAGCATTGGCGTGGGAGTTTCATTCCCACGGGCTTTCAGGAAAAACCCAGCCCGTGTGTGCTGGAGGAGTGACAATTTACTAGACAGAAGAGAGAGAAAATGTATTTTGTATGTATTGCTGCTGGATACCAATTGCAAAATATAAAAATCACAATCCAAAAATCAAATCACTCTGAGTTAGCGTGTTGTGCCTCCCTGTAAGGAAAAGACTGAGCTTCACGAGGAGGGTGACTCCATGGAATAGGAAGAGATATGGAAGTTATTTGGCTGCCTTTGCTGACACTAAGTAGTGTCTGATTCCCTAATTATTCCTGCTGATTTAGCCTGGTTATTAAGGGAGAGAGACAGTGCTGAGCTGGGGACAGGATGAAGGTACTTAGAAAACATCTTGCAAAAGCTGGTTAATGACAAACTGTGGAAAGTGCTGCAGGAACGTGTAACCTCAAGACTTTGTCCAGTGCAAGCATGTTATCTTATCTCGTGGCTGATCAGTCGTAAATAGTACCAGGAGGCACTTTACCAAACTGACCATGTACGGGCTTTGGTGGATGCGTGTGCTGCCTGGACACTGTCACCTACATGGTGCTGACAATTCTGTGTTTTACTACAGTAGGAGCTGAGAGTGGTCAGAGGATTATTTTTTATCTGAAGGAAAAAAAAAAGAAAACGACGTGTAATTTCTCAAAATCTTCGTTTTGTTTTCCAATGCATTCTGAAAAATATTAGTTAATATTTCCATACCCCTCCCCCTCCCCCCGAAAAAAAAAAGTTAGAAAAAAGTCTTTGTCAAAAATTGCTTGATTGGCATTTGAAGTTAAAGAGATTTCATCTGTGAAACCTTTTAGGTTTCTGAAAGAAGAATAATTATTTATGAGGCTGTTGTTTCTCATTATTTGTGCATCCGAAAAAAATCTTATGCTTTTGAAAGTTTTCTAAAAACACTTTAGAGTGTTTCTGAGTTTTGGACTGAGGTTTTACATGGTTGCCTGTGATGGGCAGGCAGCAATCTGCAGGCAATATTAGCAGTGTCAGTGTCCTGCTCCGGTGTTGTATCTTGGATAGGCCTCAGCATTAATGAAAATTGCTCAATGCTTCTTTTCCTGTTAATCTTCATGGAAAATGTTTTTATCTACTTTCCGGCACTCAGACAGTTCTCTCTCATTTATGTGCATGTACTCACATACATCCAAGGGTGTCAAAGATATTTTTGCACTTGAGTAAAATTCAGCTTTGCAGTTTAGTCTTCATAATCTGTGGTATTCTTGTATTTCTACCTGTCTAGAGAACGATGGATAAATTCTGGGTATTCAGTTTAGTTTACATGACCAGTGATAGAACATGAGGTAACAGCATGAAGCTGTGTTGGGGGGGGGGGGGGGGGGAGGAGGAGTCAGCTGGTGGTCAGGGAAGGGTTCTGCACCATAGGGTGGTGGGCATGACACAGGCTGCTCAGGGCAGTGGGCACAGCCCTGTGCTGCTGGAGTTCAAGGAACATTTGGACAGTAGTCTCAAACATTGTGTTTGAATTTTGTATGGTCCTGTGTGGGCCAGGAGGTGAACTCTGTGATCCTTATGGGTCCCTTCCAACTTGGAATATTCTGTGATTCTATGCCTATTACAGTACAGCAGACAAAGCCAGGCTAGGCTAACTAGGATGTGCCAGGCCACTGCCAAAATAAATGCTGGTGGGTTCATAGAGGCCACTCTGTGTGTACTTGGATGCAAGTCATGGCTGTTGGATGGCTGTGTATTGCCTGAGGGAGAAAAGCCTCACCTGCAAACTGCAGACCTCATTGGTAGAGATGATTAAAATCAATAGACTGTACATGTTGGTCCTGACTTTGCTCAATGCTGAAGTGAGTCAGCAGGGAGAAAAAATTAGAAATTGTGACTTGAAAGGGAATTGAGAGTGATAGATCAAAGAAATGAAGACTGTTGATTCTTTGGTGGTAGGAAGATACATGGCATTAAAAGATAAAGTATGGTCAACAAAAGCAATATGCAAGACAATTCAGGTAAGCGAAGGATGATTCAGGTTTGCATTTGTCATAGAATGATCAGCTCTCCTTGAGAAACACATCAACAAACCCAGTGAAACCTGACAGTAATCCCAGCTGCAGCTGCAGATTACCAAAGGAAAAAAAAAAAGAAAGACTCCTCCCTTCTCCTCCCTTGAGAAGCAGCTGACAGGGCCATCAGCCTGGGCTACCATGAGGATTAAGGTAAGTTGTGCTGATGGAGGACTGAGCAGGAGCCATGGCCTCATCTTTTGTTCCTGGTCTCTTCTGGCCATGCGGCTCTCTTGGTCAGTATCAGACAATTAAATGTTGTGTTGGTGGGTTGCTCACTCTTTGTGTGAGGACAATTAGCATCCATTCAATAGAAAAGCCTGTGCAGAGCTTGATTGTCTTAGAGATGGTTATTTTCTAAGATCTAATTTCAGGTTCATCTGAGTGGAATGGAGCCGGAGGTCTGACTGCTGAGCGCTCAAGTCTGCGCACAGCAGATGCAGAGATTTTTCAGACAAATTAGTGAAGAGACCTCTGTGACGCACGCAAACTGCTCTGTAATGATTATGGATATTGTTTGGTTGTTTCTGAGCTCATGATATGACTATATGGGGTTAAATCAACAGTACTGTTGGGAAAACAAGCAGAAAAGGGAAAAAGAATGGTATAATTTGCTGGAATGAGCCAGTAGTGTACACTCTGCTCACTATCAATTTGCATTTTCTGGTGTGGTTCAGCACAACTCCTTCCTGTGTCTCAGAGGGGGATTGACTTGAATGAATTAGCTAGGATGTTCTCTGCTCTTGAGAATATGTTCAGTTGTCCTTGCACTATGTGATAGACAAGCATCCAGAATTTTTTTCCCCTGCACTTCATGTAATTACTGTATGTTCCACATTCCAATGTGGGAAGACATTTATTTGAGAAAAAAGGGAACTGAAAACTTTTCCTGCTCATATCCACTCCGGTGGTGTCTGCATATCTTCTGGTACTTTCGGAAACCATCTAGAGCTGCTTGGAATGGTTTGAAAGAAATGATCATAGAATTGTAGAATGGCTTGAGTTGGAAGAGACCTTGAAGATCATCTAGTTCCAACTCCGGCTGGGACCACCTAGCCAAATCTATATGCGTAGATTAGACTGCCCTTCAAATCCATATATCTCTGATTTAGAGATAAGGATGTTGTGTGGGACCATGTCAAAGGCCTTACAGAAGTGTAGGTAGATGACATTGGTAGTATTCCCTTGCCCATCGATGTTGTCACTCCACAGTCTGCCCTGGGTGAAACCATACTGGTGAAACCATAAAACTGTTATGGATCAGATCTCCTCCTCATTTTGAATGTGTTTTAATACAGTTTCCAGAAGGATCTCTTTCATGATCTTCTCAGACAAGACGTGAGGTAAACTGGCCTGCAGTTCCCTGGTTCTTCCTTTCTTGAAAATGGCAGAGATGTTTCCCTTTTTACAGTCACAGGGGACTTCTACCTCCATGACTTTGCAGATATGATGGAGAGTGATTTGGTAACCACATCAGTCAATCCTTTCAGGATCCTGGAATGCATGTTTTTTGGCCCCATAGACTTGTGCCTGTTATTTCTTAGTATTTGTCTTTAAGCAAAGGTAAGACAGAATGTTTTGGGTTGATCACTAGGAAATTAGCTAGGAATATGTCAGTATGTTAGTATGTCTTGCAGAAGCTTTTCAAAGAAGCTGTGTTTGCTTCTCACTCTGTTTGCATAGCCTCTATCAGCACATCTGGCTGCCTATGAGTACACCATTTCTCTCTCTTTTTTCAGCTTGTAGGAGCAGTAACTTGACTAGCACATTTTTGTTTGCTTCTGTTTGTACTTCAGTGTGGTTGTACCTGGCAACTGTGCATGAGGAAATTAATGAGGCAAAGTTAAGTCAGAGAGATGAGTTGTGCAATTAATAGTGAATGTGGTGAGCTCTAGAGTTATTCTTCTCTCCTGTGAAAATTAATTAAACTACCATAAGAGAGTTGTGTCTCTTGTCTTCTTGGGCTTCTCTGTGTTGGTTGGCAATTTTTGGTTTTGCTTGCACATACCAGCTGCAACATGTAACACGATGCAGAATCCATTCACTAACAGAGTTGGGAGGATGATCCTCATCCCACTGCTCCTTTTATTTAAAAAAAAAAAAAAAAAAAGGCTGCAGATGTACCAATGTACCATTATCAGAAAGGGAAAGCTTCGTTTTTGTGAGCATGAGGACTCTGACTGATTGAGAAAATACCCAGCAAAAGGCAAAGCCCAGCATCCCATCCTCCTTTGCTGGTTTGCAAATATTGACTGTTCACAAATGGAATCCTAACGTTATACTGCAGAGAAAACAAAAACTTATGTCTCCCTTTAAAAATTAACATATATCTTGAATTAACCACATACCCGAACACAGACGGAGCTCAACACTACCTCCAGATAGCGCTTCTGATAGCAGTACATATGTGTTTTCACTTCTCTTGGTTTTCATTGCAGTATTCCTGATGACTGCAGTTTATTGCCTCGGAAGCTACAGACTGAGTGCCTTGTTAATCCTGTGTCCTTAACAGTTTCTTTTCTGTTCCTTTTTTTTTTTTTTTTTTTTTAAATTTGGCGTTGGAAAATGCTGCGCAAAGCTGCCCTTCAGGTCCAAAGGAAATAACCATTGTGCTGGACAAAAATATTTTTTAGTGCTGAATTCACAGGAAAAAAAAAAAAAAATATCTTCTGAGTAACTGGAAAGATCTCTTTACGATATTTTGTAAACAGATATGAGAAGTAGTATTTGCTGAAGTTTTGGAAAAGATAAGTATACTTTTTTCTTACTGTGCATCAAACCAAAGAAGTGATCAGAAATACATCTTCATCACAACGTCACAGCATCTTCACAGTTTTGGGACCACAGAATTCTCAGGCTATCTTTAATGGAGAACAGCTCTCAAGGCAAAATTCAAGCTATGAGTTATTGCATAGATTTTGGCTCAGTCAAGTTCCTTTACAGTGGCCTTAATTTCATATAGATTTCCAGATTATTGTTCGTAGAAGTGGAGACAGGTCACAGACAGTGGCAGAAAGTAAAGGATGGGAAGGTATAAATACCTGGGGCTCTAACCCTGCATAGCACTTAACTGTCTAGGTACTCGTATTGCAGTGGAGATTATGGGATGTAAATGTAACTTAAAATTTAATCCACCTGTAACCTTCATCTTTATGGAAATGAGTTCTGAGCACGTATTTTGGGGCAGAAGTCCCACTGGGGATACTGAGGGTAAAGTTGCTGCAAAGATGTTTGCATTATTTTGCGTACAAAGTTTTGCTTCTTGCATTAGGTCCAATATAGGTCAAAGTTGCTCTGAAACACCTTGACTGATTCCAAAAGAAATAAACCAGGATTGCTGCAATACTGTCTGCTGAAATACAACCAGATGAGTCATCATGGCTTCACTTGGGCAAATTAAATTCACGTAGAATTATATCTGTCTTGCACAATTCACACTGGGTTTGCTTCCTATCCACTGCACAGGATGCTCGCAAAGCATGAGTATTCTTCAGGTAATGCACAGCACAGATAGGGAATAACATGTCTTAACAATTTAGGAGATGAAGGGGAAAAATGTTAATGCTTTGCATTTATTTACTTTTACAGCATGCCATAAAGATTAAAAATACATTGTACACAAGTGCAGTATTTAATGTAGCACTTTAATTACATTCAAGTGTGTTACTAAATAGTCTTGAGAAAACCTTAATGACCAGCTGTTCTACCCTCTTCCCATATGTCAGAAATGGTTTCAGAAATCACATTCTGGGACAGTAAGGTTGTATAATTAGACAGTGTATAGTTAACACTTCTAGCTTTTCCTCTTAAACTGCAGGCCTTTTTCACTAACATATCGTGGTTTGGTGCCAGTTTGGCACAACACAATTATGCGATGTGCCAAACTGCAACTGAGATGTACAAACTCTCAGAGACATGTTATGATTGCACCATTATCTTTTTATATCTTTTTCATCATTAGGACTAGATGCTTTTTATGTTATGTAAGATTCAGCTTTTTATGGGCAACAGATAAACTTGGTAAATAGGACTATAAATTTTTAATACTTCTTCCGTAATGCAATTTGTCTAATCAGAATTAGATGGTTACTGTAACTCTGCATCAGTTTTCACCAAAAAAGGCATCATTCCAAGAACAGCAGCGATGGACAACCATTTCAAAAAAGGCACCTTTCAGCCCGGTTCGGGAATGTACTTAAGCACATGCTTAGGGTTAAGCACACGAGCGCTCAGAGAGACTGCTTATATAAAGGCATGTGCTGAATCTGGATTGGAAAATGGTTTGAGCTGAGCAAAAACAATGCTTTTCTAGAAGTAGGCATGTCAACGGGGAGCTCAGGCTACCAATACAGCATCCCTTTTCCCACGAGAGTTTAAAAAATGACAGCATATTTTTGGGACGCTTAATATTTTGCAAGACAAAGCACAGCCCCAGTTGCGGTGCAGGAGGAGTGGTGTGGATGCACCCAGCGCCAGGCAGCAGCCGTGCCATCAGCTCACAGCACATGGGTGATCCATCCCCATGGAGGCAGGGGGCTGCGGGAAGCAGCAGCTTCCCCATGCTGACAAGAGAGCTTTATGGCAGGGTTTTTTATTATTTTTTTTTAATTTTTTTTTTGTTTTGTTTTCCTGAGCTTCAATTTCCAACGACTTATTTAGATGTAAGCAATGACAGCTGTAATCATGTTTTAAATCTTTCCTTGTATCCTTAGTTTTAATGTTGTTCAATTAATATTCAGAATAATGGAAGTGATGTGCCCCTTTGAAAAAGACTTGAATGCAGGCCAAAGCTTTGGGAAACTGATTCTCAAGAGGATTAATCAGCATTTAAAACTTGCATTAATAAAAATCTGATCTTCTACTGTGTGGCATGCATAATACTTTTCATTTTTAAGCATTTTATTTTAATAGTGTAGTATCCTTTGTCCTGATTTTTAAAGGGATTTTAAAATCTAACTCCTTCAAATCAATCCTGCTTTGACCCCTGTGCATTCTTTTCCTGAATGTAAAAACACTAAAGAAACCTTCTGTCCACAAATACCTCAATTGCTGAGGATGAGCACAAGCATGCATGTAATAGAAATTAAATATAGCTTCCACAGAAATTTATGTTAGGCAAGGGCTCACCTTTCCATGTAAATTATTGATGTCATAAAAACACAAATTTTCAGATAATTACTTAAAATTTGAAGGTGAATTATAGCCCAAGAACACACAAAGAGTCCTGGCCGGCTCCATAGAAAGCACTCTCCGGTTTTCTCAAGATTTTTCACTCTGTTACGCGGAATATTATTGTACCCTATGCCAACAAGATTGAGTCTGTCTCTGAAAGACTTAATCTATGTTTTCTGTTGTTCTCTTGATCTTATTAGTGGGTTAGAGAAACAAGAGGATTTTGTATAAAGTTTCGCATATCAATTCAATTCTAGTAAACCAGCTAATTTACATGCTAAACAGCGGTTTGTAAGATAGTTTCGTTTCATGTCAACTGCAGAAGCTAAATGAATTTTATAAGTACTAGAGAACATTGTTTCTTCTGAAGAGGCATTTTAATAGCAAATAGCTCATTCACATCTTCTACGAATCGGAGAAATCTATTTGAGAAATCCTTATATCCTTACTCATGTTACTGAGAGGCAACAGTTTGCACTCTGAGTATGGACCATCTGCTTTTACTTTGTTTCATACCTAATGTGGTACTTCAGTTCATCATAAATGCAACCAGTTTCCTAAATGGTGCCAAAAGATCTTAAAGGGTATTTTTATAATCTTGCTGCCTTTTAGAAATAGAAGGTAAATGGGTTTTATTTAAAACAGTAACTATCAAATGCCTTGTATCCCATGGAACATCAAAAATTATAGCCTCATAGGCATTACACAGGATGGATAGGCTCTGAAATATTGCAAAGAAAAATGAATCACAAAAAAAAACCAAAAAACCTTATTTACCCACAATGAACAGTGCATCCGAAATGAGATGTGAAGCATCAAGAAGGAAGAGCTTAAATAGATGTGCATGTGCTTGAACTAGATACTGACCTTTGTTTTCCTGGGGTAAAAACAAGAACGCTCCGATTAAGGATGCTCTCCACTAGAGTTCTCAAGACCTAGATCTGGCTCAGCCATACACAAGTCACTTTGATACTACCCTGTTATCCCATCAAGCACCACCTGTATCTTGTTTCAGAAATCAGATATCTCTGGGGCTGCTGCTCACAAGCCAAATTATTTCCCAATGAGTTATGTTTTGGCCAAAAAAAGTCTATGACAAAGCACCACTAAACAGGCAATGGTCAAGTTTTCCATCTTTGCTAGGGTATTATCTTAAGTTGATAAACACCTAGATTAAAATCCAAAAGATTGGATAAAATGTCAGCAAGACTTCTATCTACTGGATAGATAACCAGATTCCAGCCATCATTTTTAGACTCTCTGATATCCTCACCATCCCCAAAGAATCTCAATCCTGTGTGCTTTTGTTCTCCTTGAAGAGGAAAGTTCTGAGCTGGGAGACACCCGCTGTGGCCTGGCCAGGCCAGCTGATGAATTACCAGCTTTGGGGCCTCTTGTTGACTGTCTCTTACAGGGATGGAGAAGGGAACATCCAAAACACCAATGACAAATTATTATAGCTCAACCTGATCTCAAGGTGCGAACAGAGCAAATAATTAATCACCTTGTTAATTTAAGCTATTAAACTTATTTGCTACAGAGAAGTAAAGTTATAGTTAAGTGACACCAAGCAGTTCCGATGCAGGCAGCCTGGGTCCCACCACTACGTTGCTAGGTCCCACTCTTCTTTTGTTTACTTCTTTTCCTCTCATGCTCTCTCTGTTTAGGCTTCTAATCATCATTAGGAACCAAACTCCTTCATGTATCAGTGCTGTTGTCACAGCCACCATGACTCCAGCCCTTAATTCCTACTCCTTGCCCTGCTCCTTTTCCCTGCATTCTTTGCTGTTTCCAGGCTTCCTGGCTCTGGACTGTGTCAGGGGTTGACTACAGGTCTCACATTCTTTATTACAGAAGCAGAATTTTCTCCTCGTTCCTTGCCTAGCTGCTACCTAGCATGCTATTTTGGGACCTACACTATCTGACCCAGAGGACAGCCATGCCAGCAAGGGTACTAACAGCAAACACTTCCAAGTATTGTTTGAAGCCAAAATCTGCAGGCTGGGGATGAGACAGACAATGCTGTGAGAGGGATTAAGCCACCTGTATGTTTTCCTGTCCATTCTCCAAGCCACAGACCAGCCCTCACTGTTGGTGTCCCAAGCCAGGATTGGGATAACACCTCTGATCCCAGAAGATATTGTCCCATGCCTTACCCTGTGTCAAGGTGAGGGCTGTCCTGTGGGTCTCAGGGAGGTTAGGACAGGGAGACAAGGATCTAGCAGCTGGACAAAGGTCCGAGTGTATCTCCACACCCCTGCCTTCTTCTCCCAAAACAAAGAGCATAGAAAGCTTAAGCTGTGGGTCAGGCAGAACATTTGTGAGGATGCACACCAGGTACCAAGAAGGTATGGAAAAAGAGGACAGGAAATAGGATGGAAGATTTGGAATTGGAATGTGCATCTGTGGAACCATTGGAAAATACTGAGTGGGCTGAGACTTCCAGGTAAGGTTTAATCCTTCATGTGCTCTCAGTCTTTTTCTCTGAACTAGTAAATATATATCTGTGATGGCAAAATTATATTAATCTTCAAGATCTGAGAGATCTGAGAGGATCTTCAAGATCTAAGAATGTTATCCTAATTGAAAGAAAGTTCCTTTCAACAAAGTTAGCAGTCTGTAACTGCTACCAATTCCCCACCTTCAAGTTAAGATAATACTGAGTGTACCACTCCTACAGACTCTACCACGAGCTCTCCCCACATTGTCACATGATTCACTGCTTGATTCCTTTTTAGAATTGTGGCAGTTAATAAGCTCCTTAAGGAGTCCATCCTTTCAAGGAAGGGATACCTGGCTTTGTTGACTGACACTGTAAAGATTGTTTTTCCTCACCTCTATCTTTTTTTCTGAAACAGTATATGGGTCAGGTCTCTGCAATCACTTAGAAGAAAATAAGGGACCAAAAGGGGTGACACTGTACAAATGTTCTCCCACTGTGATCACAGCTAACCAAGCTTCTGCCACACTTGTCCAAAACTGTACTTGTGTTGCTACACACTATTTTTTCCATCATATTGGTGCATAGGTGTAAAGTGGGAATCCATGACAGGGTACAATACTGCACCATCTTAGTAGTGTGTCTTAATGCAGCAGAATTGCCAGGTCACAGTCTTAACCAATGGTTGAGTACCAGGTGAGAACGCATGGCTAACCCAGGAGGCTCAAGTGCATGCAATGCACCTGACTGACCACAAGGATTGGAGCCAGGATCCAACCCTCCTCACCCTCATTTAAGGGTTAGCAGCCAAGGAAGTGGATAGAGGTTGGATTTCCCTTGTTATCATAGGTCATCAAAAGAGATGAGATGATCTTTCTTCTTTGTTGCCTGCTATTGTGCCACGGTGCTTGTATCCTATTATAACACACTGCCGCTGCCTTCTTTTGCTGTACACTTGGTTATGGTACAGTGGACCAGAAACAATTTTATGTTCTCTACATCACCTGCTCTCCTTGCACAAGTTTGTGTCATACTTTAGTAGCCCTTCTGCCTGTGGACTTGAGTGGCCATCAATTTATCCCTCAACTCCTGGGAGCCCAGCTTGGAATTATATAGGCTTACACAGGCCTGAACCTCTACTCTGGAGAGCATCCCTTTGGAAATGTCTTGAGCTGAGCAAGTCCCAATGTGTGTCATCAGAGATGCAAGATGCTGCTGTATTTTCTGCAGTAGTACAGATCTTGGAGGAAGCCAGATTAGCCTTGGCCTAACCACTTACCTGGTCAGTGAGCAAGTGTGGGGGTGCTTGTGGCACCTGAACTGCCTCATCTAAAGTCAGGGTAAGTCTGCAGGATCTAGGGTAGTTACCCTCCCAGCCTGCTCCTGGATACATCCTGAAGACTGAGCAGAGAGGGCCAGTGTCATGTTTTCATGGTTTTGGGGGTTTTTTTTTTGGTGGGGGAGTGGGGGGAAGATTATTGATATACTTAAATCTATCAAGCTGTTGGAGAGCACTTGGCGTGAGTCAGCCTGGAGGCAGTAAGAGGGACAAGATGAGCTCTTGAAGTACCTTTCCAGACCTATTTCTACAAGTCTATAAGTAGAACAAAATGAACTCAAGATGTTTTCCCAGAAGAGAGCAAATAAAGGAACAGTTTCTTTGAATTCTGCACGGACTGAATATGAGTTAAATGAATCCCACATCTGGTCCATTCTTCTTTTCCATTTCTTTAAAGAACAAATAACAGCATACACACGCGCACCCAAAACCAAGCAGGGAGGATCAAGTCAAGAGTACCTCAGGTTTTACTTTCCATCTCTTTTTTTGTAATTGTAAAAGAATAATAAAACAAAAAGCCTACATGCCCTGCATGCCTGAATAAAATGTCAGCTGCATCTAAACCTGTACAGTCCCTGTGCTGAGTGTTTCTATGTCTGAGAGGAGGAAGATTTGGCAGCAGCCAGAAAGGGCTGTTCTCAAGGGAGGGGGCACAGAAAGCATTCTGGCTTGTGATATGAAGGTGGGTAGCTGGACTCCTGATGGGGTATGAGGAAAGTTTGGCCCCTTGTGAAGTAGGCTCAAGCATGTTAATGTGCCGAACAGGGATCTGCTCATCCATACCAAAGGAGAGCACTGGAGAGACACCTTCACCCCACCTCTGACAGGCTCACAAGTGCCCATCTCAGGCCAAAGAACAGACATGGTGTGTGGCTGCCCTTCAAAGTCATGAATAATGAATAGTGTCATGTGCCAGATATTTAGGACGAGCCCAGTCTTGCAGTTTATTTGCTCAACTGAGTTGTTCGCCTTTTCATGAATCTTATAAGGTTCCAAACAAATGATATGCTTTAGTCTTATAAATATTTATTAATTTCCCCTTTGTTAGCTAAATTGTTTTGCAACACAGATGACTTTCTTCATTAAACAGATTGTTAAAATGCTATTCCACAATACATTTATTGTTAATTCTCTAATTAGTTAGGAATGTATGTTTTTTGGGTTGTGAAGTAACTGTACAGTGTCTGACATGTTAGCACTATAAAATTAAATTTGGGTTTGGGTTTGAATAACAGCAAGGAATCTACTCTTTAAATGGACTTAAAAATCATTTAATAAACATAGCTCAAAATTCATGTACAGAATTACATGATTTTTCTTGCACATTCTCTTTAGCCTACTGTATCTCCTAATAACATCTTTCTGAATAAGATTTGTTGTGCTAAGTCTCTGGATAGCAGATTTTTGATAAGCTGTAACTATCTTTTAATATATGTCTTGACATCAGCTGTGTAAAGATCATGTCTTGCATTTTGTGTATCAATTTATTTTGTTCATTTTTTCCTTTCGGTAGCCTCCTCTTGCCATTTTCAATTCTTTTAACGTATGTGCTTTAGAAAGAACACATCCACATTTGAGTGGTTAATCAAAGGGAACTAACCAAAATAATCACTTTCTAGTACTTCAAAATATTCTAATTTTTTAATGGAGAATATGCATTCTTAAATTAAATACGCATAATAAGTAATAAGTAGTAATAAGAATAAAGTGGGCTCTGGAAGAATGAATATTATGTTTTAAGCAAAATGCATTTGATTTGCTAGATTCAAAGCTGCTCTGAATCACTAAGAACCTGTGCAAAAAAGTGGGTTGGAGAAGACAGAGCGCCTCATAATGCTTATAAATTGTCCATAATTGTATGGATTTTAAATACGAAAGTTGGCAGTGGCAAAAGCTAAAAGCCATTAGGAGACATCTTATTGTGCAACACATCAGTAATTGTAACTCATAATCTTAGGAGGGAAAAACCTTACTGGAGTTTTCTAAAAATTTTGATAACTGTACTTGAGTCTTGTCTTGATGTTTACTACAATGATGGCATTGTTCAAAATGACATAGCCTAATGCATATACGAATCCTGCCTGAAAAGAGCTACTAATTAACATGAATAGTCTTCTTCTCTGAAGGTCATTTATTGCAAAGTTCATTTTTCAACAGAGCATTTCTAAAGTAGTCACCCCCACTAACAGCCATTAGATTAAGAGACTTAGGCTGTTCTCCTCGTGACACTGGGTCAGGATTTTCAAAGAAAGAGGCTCTTCAATGCCAAGAAGCCCTTAAAAATAATATTTGAACAGAAAAAGAATGGATGTAATTACATTGTAAATATTTCTGTGGTTATTGAATTAATGAAGATAATTCTATTCGCTTTATTTAAATAATAAAAAAACACCAAGTTTCTGCTGCCTGATGTTCCAGTGCAGCTCTTCCCCATGGGATCTCTCATTTCTTCAGTCATAATGACTCATTAGAGCTGAGTGACGCTGAATATTTAGAATCTGATGTGTGAGCATGTTCACCTACTGTCAAAGATAAAGCACGTGAAGTCCCCAGAGCCTCCACCTCCCATTCAGAGGCCCCAGGATGGCTTCTAGTGTTCACAGGCACATGCACCATAGGTGGTCATACAGTGAGAAAGGGAGACTCTGAAGCTGCAGGGCACTGTTGCAGAAGGCACTAAGCAATCCTACCACCCTGTGTGGGAGAGCATGTCCTGGTCTTACTACTTTTGGTGCTCAAGAAGGATGCATGCTTAAAGGCTTTAGGGTTAAAGGATTAGGGTTAAAGTCCTTGCTACTGCATAGGGCTGAATGTATAATTTTAATCTCTTCTATCTCAAGGAATTTTCTCTCCTTTAAGAGCTCAGACTATGATCGGGCATCTAAATAAAGTCTAAGAACAAGTCCAATCTATTTCTTCTCTGATTTTTGGCTCACTGCATTTCATGTTTTTCTCTAAGTGCTGGTATCTGACTACGAAGTCAGAGGGACACATATCACGTCTTGCTGGACAAACGTGGAGCAAAGGCGACACAGTCCCAACTAGAGAGGGAGTAATGCACAGCAGCTGTACTGCAGTTAGAGTAAGGCAGGGAAGGAGACATATTCCTTTGCTAGAATACTGAACATTTGGTACAAATGATTCAGAATTGGGATTTGCCTGGGCCCCATGCTAAGAATAATCTTTGCTTTACCATCCGTAACCAACTGCCACTTCACCAGGACTTTAATGTTGCCATTTGAACTATGAATATCTAATTCTGAAACCGTGTATATCCAGGAGTCCTATTAGTACCATTGCCAATACCATTTGTTTGGATTCAGGTTTAGAAACTGCAGAAACAGCTACTGTTTGGGCTCAGTTCCAGATCACCAGTGGGTTTCCTGGGCTTTTCTGTGGGTATGCAGGGACAAAGGTGCTCAGGATCCTCGCCGTGGTGGTAAAAACTTGTTTACCCAAGTTATAAATAGGTATGGGTCTTTTGGGTTGAGGTGTGAATAAATACTTTGCTCTCCTACACCTTGGTAGATGGAGAAAAAAGTGAGCTTCAATACCATGCCAAGGTACATACTAAATTGATACATCACTGAGGTTCTGGTAAGCCTTAGTTCTATCTTTTATGCCACTTGCCATTCCACTGAGCAGGCCTAAGTTGGGATCTTTGCTTAATAACTGGAATCAAAGTCACACCCAAACAAATCCCTGCTTTAGATTACTATTATCAATAAACAGGAGGTTCTGCAACTGAGAAGAGTTGTGAGTAAGGCGCAGGATGGGGAGCTCTTAAGCAGAGCCAAGAAATCCATAGAATTTCTTTGAGATAGCAACTTTGGGTGACTGAACTCCTCACCAAGAGCTGGCTTGCATGGAATTTAGCTGAGGCTGTAGGAGCAGCTGGGAAGTCCCACAGACCTCAAGGCACTTGTAAAAATGTCATGCCTCAACCCAAAGGGCTTGTGGACAGTTTAGACAGGACATGCCACTCACTACTGTCAGTCTTTCATGATCTCCTGGTGAACACAGCCTGACTAGTTGACACTGAAGCTGCAAGCAGGGGGGAAAAGCCCTTTCATATCTGAAGGACAAGAAAGGAGAGAGAGCACCAAGGTACCTCTGCCCCTTCTTTTCCTCCCTGTGTCCACGCCTGAGCAGGAATACTGCAGATGTGATAAAGGGGGGTGGCAAACCTGTGATCTGACTCAACTGCTTCTCCCTGCCAGCTTCCATGGAGTTTTTATTCTTCTCCACTTCCGTTAACAGAGGGGAGCATATGGGCCTTGGAGATTCAATGTTTCATGGCTTATTTGGCTGTCAAAATGTTTTACATTATTATCTGTTGCAACATTCACGGTGATCATCTTTAAGGAAAAAAAAACCTGTGCGGCAGGTCCCTAGATGCCCTTGATGGGAGCAGATGTCGGAGCAAGAGCATTGTTAAGCCTCTCTTGGATTTTTCATTTCCCACCCTTTGTACAGCCTAAATGATGTGATGCAGCACATACACAACCTCTCACTGCCCAGCAGGACTTACTGAGGTGGTTCAGAAAGGTGGAAGGTTGAAATAGGGAAACTTGCAGATTTATAGGGCACAGCAACAGACTTATAATCTGTATTGATGGCATCATCCCCAACCATGTGACAACCAAAGCAGATAAGCCTATGACTGAAGTGAAAAGATTTCTTAAAGCTGGTAATCGATATTCAGCAGCTCAGTCTGTCAAGCTATCAGATTCAGAGATCTCCACATGCATGGGGCAGGATTGAAGGAGAGCTGACCCCAAGGCTTTGCAAAACAGGGTGATGTGAAGTAGCATCTTGTCATGGTGCTATGTGTTACCAGCACCTATTGCTGCAGTGAGACATTACAGCAGATAAGAAACTCTATAAAAGCCACAGGACAGCTTTTTTTTTTTTTTTTTTTTAGTTTTATTAGGAGAAAAAATCAGTAACAAAGTGCAAGTGAGTAAGTGAGTAAGGAACCTGAGAACCACAAGCTTGGGAGCTAGAAATTTTGTTAAGGACAAAAATATTTTCTCCAAGGCCCCATCCTCGACAGTCAAAACCTTTACCTGATGATCTGATAACCCATTTCTTGAGACACTTGAGTTTTGAAAGCAGGACCTCCTGCTGTCCAAGCCCTCATGAGCCTGCTTAATGAGGCATTCTTCTATGATGGACTTCCTTCCAGGCATACAACTACTGCTTCTGTTGGAGGGACCCTGTCTTAAAATGAATGTAATAAAAATGTATAATTTCTTGAAAGACAAGAAGTTGCACCAGGGGAGATTCAGGCTGGACATTAGGAATTACTACATTTCCAAAAGGGTGGTCAGGCACTGGAATGGGCTGTCCAAGGAGGTGGTGGAGTTACCAAACCTGGAGGTGTTCAAGGAGAGTTTAGATGTTGTGTTGAGGGACATGGTTTAGTGAGAACTACTGGTGATTGGTGCAAGGTTGGACTGGATGATCTTGTGGGTCTTTTCCAACCTTGGTGATTTTATGAAGTCTTTCTGGGAGGCAACGATTCAAGCCACCATTGTCCATAATGCATGGTTAAAAATTCTGCCCTTAGCCCAAGGCTTGGGTCAGAGCACTCCTCACAAGTTGCTGTTTGCCTTTCTGCCATCTTCCAGATGAGAAGGGAGCTGGTGCTGTCTTATTTATGTAGTGCCTTCTCAGAAAGGGAATGAAATTCTCTCCAGATAATCAAGCTTTACGCTTTGCTTCTGCAAGGCGATTGGATGCTGTGAACTGCTTAGATTGGCACACAAAAGATGAAGGCAGAAACCAAGCCTTTCTATTTTTCTGTATTTATGGGGCAAGACAGCTGGGGTTCAAACACATTCTGCACAATGAAGCACCTATTAATACCATCTCCTGATGGAGAACTGGGCATTTTTTCCTTCTTAAATGATTAATTAGCAGGCATTGTGTTATGTCTTTACTTCAATAAATTCCAGTTGAGAAAGATTTTGGGTGCACATGTGAATGAACGCTTGTCTTGAAAGACAGAGCAAAAAGAAATTAATAATCATGTTTCCCTTGTTGTATTTACTGTTTTGCTTCTAAAGGGAATATTACTCCACTAAGAGATTCATAATTAGGAGGATGCCAGATGGGTTATCAATGTGGTTTTAAATTTTTATACGTAGAGTTCTTGTTTTTCCAGGAGATGCTTTGGTTCCATGTACAGCAGTTAAATAGAAATGTCTTCTATGAGGAGACTAACTATTCCATGGTTTTGAATTTATTCTTTGTTTAATGCTTTTTTCTTTCTTTCTTCTTTTCTTTCTTTCTTTTTTCATTTTTTTTTCCCTTTCTTTTCCTTAAAATCTCTTTTACTGGGATAGAAATGGATAATGGACCTACCAGATGGAAGATCAAATATTGAAAGCAGAACTGAGATCCATATCTCCACCTGAGAAAGAGAAATACTGTAAATATATATATATATATAATAATTTTTAAAAATCAGAACCTTGGACACCTTTCCAAAATGCCAAGGGAGAGGCATTCCTGTCGGATTAAACACTTCAGTGGCTAGTGTGCACTTCACGCCATCACTACAGGGACTGTGGTGGTTTGGCACATAGGAATGGTGTTAAGGACAAGGCTATCTAGTTGGGACCTCACAGGTGAAATGGTGGTGTGGCAAGGCCATACACAGGAGTCAGCTACGAGAATTACTGTCCCAAAGCAATCCCACACTTCCTTAGAAAGCAAGGACTCAAAATCAGAAGATTTTGGCTTTCCAAAGAGCTGGAAGTAGCTCTCACCTGGTGCTTTAATGATGAACTGGTTGCTTGTGGTTGGCATGCTGGCATACGTGCAGCTGGACACACACACATATACATTTCACTATTTTGCTCCATGTACTTCAACCTTCAGCACTAAAGTAGGACTCCGTCTGCAGCATTTATGTCAAAGCTGCCATATCTTCATCACTCATCAGGGCTTTGCATCAGACAAAGAGTCTGTGTCACCTTTCCTCTCTTTCCTTCTGACTCTCCTTTCTATCATGAGCTTTTAGAGCTACGATAAACAGAAGTGAGCCATATACAGCATAACGATAACCCAGATGACAATGTCAAATCTGCATTCATTCCATGTGTGAGTGTTACTGAAGAAGAAACCAGGGAAGGGTGATCAGAACTGGCAAAAAAAAAAAAAAAAAAAAAAAAAGAAGAGAAAAAGGAGGGTCAGCTGAAATGGAAATAGAATGAGGCTAATCCAAATTCTAGTTAAAAAAGAGTTTATGAAAACATCAGATTAGAGAGACACCTGAACCAAAACCATATTTTAAAATACTCGTGGAGGACAGCTCATTGCCTCAGAACATGTTTTCAATGGAAAACTTCACTTCCACAGTGTTTCTTGGTCTAGAGAGTTGCAGTTTTGCAGGTTGCTCCATCACATATGTAAAAAGATCATTTACAAAAGGAGAGAAGGTTGTGTTTTTGGCAGCTTGAGTGGGCCTGCCCTTGAGAGACTTCCTGGAATATTGATCTGCCCTTTTCTGGAATACACTGGGAAATGAAAAAGGATCAAGAGAAGACAATTGCAATAAAAGGAAAGGACCAACACTGTGATCCCCAGAGGCAGAGACCCTGTAGTGTTTGAGAAGTGTCCCAGTGCAGCAGTGGGACTTCATGGCCTACTGTCTTTTCCTCACTTTAGAGAATAAGTGGAAGAACAGGACACAGCTTACAAATAATCTAGGAAAAACTGGCTGATCTGGACATTTACAGAATGAAAAGATAGCCTTAAGGGCATGGACCAAGGTTGCAAACTATGTCTGTGACAGAGCAGATAACTGCATTCTAGTATCCTTATCTATTAAAGGATCCTCTGCTGTTGAAATATTCTTCCCAAGTGTATCTATATATAACTTGCATAATAACATGCTATTCTAGGGAAAGAAATTTAAATAAATAAATGAATAATAAAAGCATAAGGAATTACATAAACAGTTGTGAAAGGGAATTGAACTATATAGATAGCAGTGCAACCCTGGCTAGAAGAAGAAGACACTATTTGTTGTAAACATGTTGTACTACTGTGAAAACAAGCAGAAAAATGTAGGGTTATCAACAGAAAACCCCAGTGTTTAACAATAGGGAAAATTAGGATAATGTCACTTGAGATCATTAGGTCAACCTCATTAAAGAAGTTTAAAATTACTTTTGAATAAATACAAGACAGAACTCTATGAAGGAGCTCTCACATGCTATCAAGACTAAACTGAGAGAAGCAGCTATAGTTTTGTGTGAACAAAGACAAAACTTCACGTGAGATATTGTGTCTTTATTCACATGAAATTCAAGTCCTGCAGATACTGGCTCTGACTTGTCACCAGTAGGCTGGCCTGACATTTTCAGGTTTGCTCCAATGCTCTCCCATTTGCTTACACAATAGAGATTTCCTTCCTTCCTTCTTTCCTTCCTACAGTGTACATCCATCTTTGAAGATTTCAATACTGGAGAGTTTGTTCTTCTGCTTAAAGGCTTGCAATCTTTCCTTATTTCAAGGTAACTCTCCAGAGGTAGGAGAGGATGGACATAATGACTGTGAGGTCCTCCCTCTGATTGAAAACTGATAGGAAAGAATTTCTGTGCCTTTTCTATCTCTTCAACAGACTTCAAAATCTGTCTCCCATCCTTCTTAGACAAATAATGCCATCATAGTTTCTGCTCTAGCTCTTCTGTAGCTCTGTACATCTACAGGTGGCACAGTGTACATTCAGCCCTCTAATCTGGCATGGCAGTGGCAAAAAATCACTGTACAGTGTTAATTTATCCTTCTGCTTTTGGCTTTCTACTCTCAGAGCCTCTGGGGATATCTTTCCCCAGGGCAGGAAGAGCAAGGATGCCAAGCAGCCTGGGAGAATGCTGGTATGACCTTGATTTAGCAACAGTGCAGCCATGAGATTTCTTGTGGTAGAGTTTGAAATATCTGTTGTTTTGCATAGCAGAGATAAATTATACTAGAAGGAATGGGGAACATGATGGTAATTAACAGAAATTGAAAAGATTTATCTGTCCAAGTTGAAAGAAGTATCTGGCCAGTGAAGGAATGGCTGTACGTCTGTTTGGAGGGTTGCATATCTCAGACGTGCTCTGCAGCTCACGAGCTGAAATCACAGAATCGTGGGGGTTGAAGGGTCCTCTGAAAATCATCAAGCCCATACCCCTGCAAAAGCAGGCTCCCTATAGTAGGTCACACAGGTAGGTGTCCAGGCAGGTTTTGAGTATCCCTAGAAGAGATTCCACAACTTCTCTATAGACATCTAAACTCTCCAAACCACTTGATCAGTCAGCTACAACTCCTTGGGCACCTGTTTCCAGTTGTGATGGTGTCAGTACTGATGCTAACACAGGTAGTGCAAAAGTTTTTCAGAGATCCCAGAGCTGAAAGACCCTTACCTGTATTTCTATTTTCCTTTCTGTGCTAATAACAGCAGCTCTATTCCTAATAAAAATATTCAGATTACTGTGTTACGTCTGTTTCTTAAATTGTGATCATTATGTGACTAATCATAATAATAATATGATATTAGGGGAAAAAATGTTAGAAGATAATCCCTGGAGGGAAATGAATTTCTTTTTATCATCTACAGTAGTTTATTTCACATATTCATGACCCTCCTGGTATCCTTTTTTTTTTTTATGATGAGCCATAAAAATGACAAAATACATTAGCAAAGTTCTCGGTTTATGCTAAAATGACCATATTCAAAAATAATAACAGAGACTTGTATCAGCAATGCAAAAGATGCATGAAGTAATTGGTGCTTAATTTGTACACAAACTGTCAAGGCAGTTTTCCTCACGGCCTGCATCTTCTGAATTCATTAGTCTCTAATTAAGGCCAGTTGGGACCAGCAGTTAGAAGGTTAAAGAGGTTCTGACAGCCCTAATCATTGCTCAGGAAGCTGAAAATGTATGCAAAGTCTCGGCAGATGGGGTGAGATCTGCTTCTGCCAAGTGATAACTGTTATTCCTTTGCACCTCCAAAGCTGTCATCCTAATAGGCACATTTTAAATTTATTAATGCTCTAGTTACAATGCATACACAGTCTCTAATGGTATGTCATTCAGAGTATATAAACTGAGCAATTAACACATATTACCTGGTAATGGTAAAATTATTTGTTGCCTGTTTGATTTTTTTTTTTTAATTTCCTAATCCAGCAAGAATAGTCATAAGCAAAGAGTTCTCTTTGTTAAAAAGAGGGGACTCTGAGCTTCTTGTTTGTTTGATGGCCATTAATTCTTTGTTTCTACAGACAAAAAGCTCACAAGCCATAGCTAACTTTTTCTCATTATTTCCAGCCCCTAAAATATACAGGTTGCAGTTATCTTACATTCTTCAAACCTTAATTTAAAAATGTGTGTTTCATTCAAATAGAATTTTGAAAGGAGGTCTGTGCTGTTGGTTTTTGGTTTTGTTTTGTTTTGTTTTTCTGTTGTTCTAAATTTAGCTCTGTGTTCAATCCTTAAAAATTCAATTCTAATTAATCAGAAAATTGTTGTTGTCCACCCACCACACCATTTCAGTGAGATGCCCATATTTTGTTCCCCTGTTTGGTGGTATCTCACCCCTTAGTCCTATTTGGTGTAAAGCTCCCTAATCAAGAGAAAGGCATGTTTTTTGGTCTTTCTGTCCATCTGAAGGCTTCAGACACAGGAGACCCTCAATTGAATGCAGCACTTTGTGCAATCTTTATCTGTGATGGGGAAGAATCAAGAAGAGCCTTCCTTGCAAGGAGCAGAGCAGCCAGGAGAGTGTTTGGCTACTGCAGGAGTGGAGGAATCACAAACAGTGATAATAATGCGATGTTAATGTGAGCAACAGAACAATTACATACCTGGTGACTAATAGGCCAGGAACCCATTCCTCTGTTGGAATTGATTGATTTCACTCTGTGTAATGGGTGTAGCACAAGTAGGGAAAGAGAAGGAAGTGTAACAGAACTGTGGGCTTGACCCTACCCTCACCAGCGTGAGTCATGAGCAGATCCAAAGATGTCAAAGAGTTTCCAGAAGTACAACATCTACATGAGACATAGCCATGGGTAATTCTTTGCCTCTGAGATTTCCCCAGGTCAGACCTGAGCACCTGATGCAAATCAAAGAATTGCAATCACAGAATGGCTGAGGTGGGAAGGCATCTCAAGAACTTTGTCTGAGCCAAACCCCTCTCACGCAGGGCCAAAAGTTGTGAAGAAGAGACTCAAAATGCCTGTCAGCCAGCAAGCCTGGTCTTCTGCTGCTGAAATTGAAGGAGAATTCTCCTGAGGTCTGCATGGCAAGGCCCTGTGTTAGCCAATGGGGCTCCCCTGATGGATGACACTAAAAGTGACCCAAGCAATTGGATCTACTGCAGCAGGAACCCCACTGGAAACTGGGGTAAAATGGTGCTGTTAGGAAACCCCTCTTTCTACACCAGATCTCCTGGCAGGTAAGGACCAGCAGTATATTTTTACACCTGGGGAACCTAAGGAACAAAAGGGAAAGTAATTCATGTTAGAAGTGGGGGGAAAAAAAAAAGAAAAAAAAACACTAGAAAACCTAGCAACACTCAGCACACATAGGAGGGGGAAGAAAATCAAGGCTGATAAATTATATAGAACAGCTTTGACTTTAATGGTTTTCAGAGAAGGGATAAAAACCTTGATCACCTTGACCTGCATCACTGTTGTATAGGAGAGCTTTACTCTAATGATCTTCACTTTCTGATGTGGATTTATAGCAGAGCTCTAATCTTGACACATTTCAAGTTTGAACATCGTACAACCAGCGTGGAGTATGCTTAAGCCTAAGCAAAAGGTAGCCCCTGAGTGACTGTAGCTTTACGCTAGGACAGTTCATTTCCACTGAAGATCTGTCTTATCTGAATGATTTCTGTGTCTCTTTGGTGATCACTAAGTGTTTCACTGCCTCCTAGCTTGAGTTTCAGTTTAGAAAACACACCTCTTCAGAACTCCAGATAAAAAAAAATATATATAAGGACATGCTTAATTTTAAAAAGACACACTGAGGCTGAATCAGCTCTCTGCACCTACAATTGAATGTGCTCTTGTTTGATGGTTGGACTAGATGATCTTAGCAGTCTTTTCCAACCTTAATGATTCTATGATTCTTTGTGTGTTCCCACTGTGGGACTTCCCCACCTCCTCCAGCAGAGGGGCCCCCTGAAAGCCCAGGAGGGAAGAAGGATGTGTCAGAACTGGGATGCGCTACGGGTTGTCCAAGACTCTTTATTGCATGTAGAAGTAGGTGAGAGCTGAATTTTCTGCACAGCTTCTAACCCAATAAATGAGAGAATTAAATCATAGTAGTATAATGTGAGATTCAGGTTTAGGACCATCTGAGAAGCCAGAAGGCAAACCATGTTGATGCGTAGCTAGGCTGGAAAACCATTCAGCTGTGGAGACACAGCTTCCCGTTCCTTCAAGTACCTCTCTCCCTACCAGTCTGGAGCACAGAAACCAGTGGCTATCATGTGCTGCAGATGGATGGATCGCACACAGCTAGCTGAGTCTGGCATGGGCTGATTCCTCTTGTGTTTGCTGGCTACTTACCCAGCCAACAGCCAGACATTTGTGGGGTAAATCATTTCCAGTTGTTTCACAGAAGAAAACTGTCCAGCAATATAAATAATAATTCTGCTCTGAGAGGGTTTCAGTGTTTGCCTCTAGCTCTGATCCTCTACTCACCCTCTACAGCTCCCCTTCTCCCAGAGGATGGTGAGAGTGCCCTAAAATAGGCAATTCATGGACAGACAAAAGAACTGCCAACTCTTTGCTCCTAATTTTTGTCTCTATATTTACACAAGGCACAAGTGGGCAACGTTTAAAGAGGCAGATGAAAATTTGGGTCCGTAATAATGGAGGCAAAATTGCAAGTGACAAAATTGTTCATGTTATGATTCGTAAAACCTGTGGGACTGGATGCAGCCTGGGGCTTTGTCAGGGGACAATTCTGCCTGGATGAAAATCGCTGGATGTTGCTGTGATTTTTGCTGGCTGCTTTATGGAAAATTGGCTTGGGGAGCAGAGACAGCTCTACAGCAAGAAGCTTGCTTTTGCTAAAATTCTGCAATTTGGTGGCTTTTCCTGCTACCTTCTCCTCCAGGCTGTTCAAGGTGATGCCCTCTGCTCACTGCGTGCCTGGATTCACACAACTGCCACCTCCCACCAGACAGCACAGTGCTTTACCTGCTACTTTCCTCCCTCCTAATGGTGGGAAAGGGGCCATGCAGACTGTGACCCCATACTGCACTGAGCCCTGGGGGCCATCTTGGGCCCATTGGCATCTGGTGTAGCATGGAGAAGCCAAGGCAAGCAGAAAGACCTATGAGGTCCCATTATATAGTTTGGAGGTGTCACAGGTTAGCTCTGAGCCACGGTGTATTTGCTTATGATGTTTATGGGCAAAGCGAGAGTCAGGTGTCTGCTGAGGAGCAGCACACAATCAGGACACGGTGGGACATCCCTCGCAGCAGCTGGAAGAGGCAGTGACCTCTGTTTTGGCCCACTTCATTGCAGGTGCTCATCCTCCAGTCGGACTGGTAGCATTGCAGGCTGCTCTCGGTGCAACAAGCACCTCCCACGTGAGGCACCTTGCCAAATTTTTATCGTTGCTTTAAGCAACCATTTGAGAACCGTTGTATTGATTTGGTCTGGATGGCCATGCATCTCTTCACAGCCTGTGCATGAAGCAGCTTCTCTCAGGCTGCAGTAACACCCCATGAGAGGAAGGAATGTGTTGCCAGCATCAAGGGTACTCAGTGCTTTGACTGCTTCCTTGGGTTGGCTGCCAGCACTGACACTGTGCTATGCTGGAAATGTGTTCCCTTCACAGCCACACTGCCTGTCGAACTTCACCCAGGTGAGGACATCTTGTGTCACAGATGAACCAGACTGAAGGGAGGCCCCATGGTGGCTGCAGCTCCTCAGAGGGAGTGGAGGGGCAGCGCTGAACTCTGCTCTGTGTGACAGCGACAGGTCCCGAGGAAACGGCATGGAGCTGCGTTAGGGGAGGGCAGCTGGGGGTGAGGGACAGGGTCTGCACCAGAGGGCGGTGGGCATGGAACAGCCTATCAGGCTGTCCAAGACAGTGGGCATGGTCCCAAGCTGCAGGAGTTCAAGAAGCATTTGGACAGCACTCTCAGACATGGGTTTTGGTTTTCAGGTGGTCCTGTGTGGAACCCAGAGTTGGATTCATTGATGCTAGTGGGTCCCTTCCAACTTGTGATATCCTATGACTCTAGGACTCCATTTGGACCAGATGGTGCCAGCTCACCAGCTAAGTGGAGCTGAGCTGGTGGCAGGGAGAGCATAGGTTGGTCATTGTGTCTGCGCCCGAGGTGTGGAGTGAAACACATGGCAGTCCAATGGACTGGAAAGTGCTGCAAGATCAAGGGCAGGATCTCAGCTCCTTTTCAGTAGAGATGGGCTTGGAGCCGACAAGGAGTATAAGCATGAGCTGTCATAGGCTGCTTTCTGAGTAGCAGCATCTCTATTCAAATATCCTGACATCTGGTGCCTTTCTCCAGGACAGGTAACTTCCCCGCCTCAAGGCCAAGCAGATTTTTCTGCAACTGGCTGCTAATTTTTCACAGCAGGGAAAGATGAGGAAACGTGCTGGTGCACGTATTTTTCTGCAGGCAGAGTCCCTTCTGGTCCACTGAGGAGCTGACAGCCCCACAGCACACTGAACATCATGGTCATGCAGTGAGGCTGCCACAGCTTGGGGGTGTCAGCAGGTCCAGGGATGGCTGCAGTAGGCAAACACAAGCCACGCAATGCTTCTGTTGAACTGATGGTCATCACTGATGTAGTCGTGTTTAGGAAATGTTTCCAAACGTGTGGCCAATGAGGGTCAGAAAAAAGGTTAACAGACTAGAAGATATTTGGAAGGGGTTTTCTCCTTCTGCTATGTTTTTCTGTCTGTCAGAACCTTAAATATGGTTTGCCTTAAGAGGTATAGAGTCATAGAATCATTAAGGTTGAAAGAGACCACTATAATCATCTAGTACTGGATTCTCAATCTCACGTCTCTACTTCTACTGACAGAATGGAGGTTGAAAGCAGCTAAGTAATTCATACAATGTGTTGGCAGCGGCAGAACCAAGCAGCAGAAACAGCTCAGGCTTCATCAGGTTGTGAACCTCGGTTGCACAAATGTGTAACAACCGTCTCTTCTTGAAGTACTTGGTGAGGTTGGAAGGTTTGGGTTAGAACCATGACTGAGCACCATAGAGCTCCAGAGGATGCACTGTGCAGTTCTAGAATATGTAGAAAGAGGTGAAACATATCCGGTGGTACAAAAAAAAAAAAAGTGTTTTAAATAAACATTGTTCCATAAATCATGTAATAAGTAAAGTAGAAAAATAAATGCATAAAAGAAACTATACCCAGTAGTGAATTGTTCTCCTGGAGCTCTCCTGGGCACAGAGGTTTTCTCCTTGGGTACATGCACAGTGATTTTAAGCAGACTGTATCTGCAGTGCTACAGCCTCTGACATATAGTTATTACAGTTGATTCTGTGTTCCATCAAAGCAAGATGTGACTTGCCTAGTACACCATGCAAAGGTGAATGGCTCCATAAGAAAAGAATCAGGCAGTGTAATCCATTAGAGTCCATTTACAAACTAACAGATATTTTACAGACATTCAACAGACGTTCAATCAAATCGTAATCTCAGAAACCTGCCAACAATAAAACCCATAAATTAAAAGCAAGTTATATAAGCATGACTTGATGAACCTGATGTAATCTGATGTCATGAGATGTATATCCTGCATTAAAGAAGAAATTCCCCTTCTTTTCTCTTATCCACTAATAGAGGGGCAGAAAATGAGTAGCAAATATTTTGTAGCCAGCAAACCTGAACCTGAGCACAGTGACATTGTTTTACAGTGGATTATTGGTCATTAGATTCTCCTTAGCATATCACCTTTTTAGATGGCTGGATAGACTTCCCATTAAAGACAAGACAACCATTCCTTTTAAAGGGGAACATGGATTGTGTTTAGAACCCAGCACAATGACCTCTGCTTCTGAGTGCAGCTCCGTCTAAGCAGCAGAGAATCATGTCCTTCAGTCATTCTCAGAATTTGGATTTGCTTTCCCTGCTGGAACTCCAAACTGCAGCTGGATCCTGCTCAAGGGAAAACCAACTTGCTGCAATTAGGATCATGAATTGCTTCATTACTGCTTGCAAGTAGAGGGTATCTTGTAGGAATCAGGGACTTCGTGATCAGGTGTTTCTCAGCATAGCAGCATTGCCACTAATGTCATGAAGGATGACACGCAGGAGATACTGCTTGAAGAGACATTTCCTTCATAATTAGGAGAGAAATTCTCATTTTTTTGTGAAAAATAAGGGAGGGCAATTGTCAGTGAAGAAGCACCTGAAACTTCATGTAGAGGCCATTTTTGGAAGTGTATGCTCATCACATTGATTACATACTTATGTAATTCCAGTGCCCTGCGCTGGAGAGCACTGAAGGCTGCTATTCCAGCTCTTCATTTGGAATAGCAGGTGCATCCTGATCCTGGAATCAACACTCCATTTTGCACCCTCTGCTGTCCCACACACCCTATACTTTAGGATGGAATCTGCAGAAGTAGCATTTCACATGCTACCAGGTTGCTGAGTAGGCCTAATGGAGCTTACTTGCCGCATGTTTATTACATCTGCAGGCTGGAGAGTACTGCATTCCAAAGGTCTACATTAATTCTGCATTACCAGGACAGCTACCATGACATTTCTATGTTCCACTATAATGCAAGCATAACAATTCATTTGACCTCTTCACACCAGAACAGAGAATCAAATAGGATACGGAGTTCACAGTCTTGATCTGGACTTCTTCAAAGAGACGAGACTTTATCTGATCTGATGGACCCAAAAGCATTTGCAAGCTGCAGGACCCAGGCAGGCATGTGATCCCAGACCTTGCAAAGAAAGGGTGGGCAGGAGTTGGATAACATATTCTGCCCTATCCCTGCTCATCTCTTGCTTAATTTTCAGGAGAAGGAAATCAAAGACAGGCAGACAGGTGCCGAAATAATGCCAAATAGCATCTACTAAAAGTAGATGCTGCATCCCTCTAAGTCTAAATCCATCTGAATTGTTTTGCTGCTGTGATTGTGAAGCTATTGAAACAAGTCTTGCACTAGGGCAATGCAGATTAAGATTGCACCTAGAAATAAAGACCACAAGGAAATAGGAGTAGTCCTTGCCAGGAAGTAGACAAGTCTTCAAGAAGAATAAGAAAAAAAAAATGAAAAGTGGATGATCAGTACAACGTAATTTTGTATTTATTTAATATTAAGTTGTCTCATTTCAAGTGAGGAAAAGAGAGTTTCCTTCCTTCGTATGGGATTTTGCTTGTCTTTGGAGAAAATACTTGTGGCCAACATGAGCTCTGTTCTATTCAAGGAACGGAAGGGCAGCAGTACAGAGTGGCTTATAAAATTATCTGAATGCAGAAATTCTGGGAGCACTGGGAGGCCTGCATGGTTATTTTCACTGGTCTAACTTTGATTTAGCACAGAGGAAAGGCAGCGGATGTCAGGAGGATGGGGTCTTGTGCAGCGCTGCAGAAGCATCCCTCAGTTATGAGATGGACAAGATAAACTTTCCCAAGAGTTGAGTCAGTGTGAGAAGAGGAAAAAAAAAGCTTTCTCTAGATGTGTTTTGCAAAGGTGCTGCTTCTCTTTTGAATGAGTAGCCTCTTCAAAGAGATTGTCTTTGAAACCTCCATACCACAGTGAAACAATAGCTGATTCTCGGTACTGAATATGTTCAATTACTATAGGGCCATGTGGGATATGACACTAGAAAGGTTATGCAGAGAGAGGATAATTTTGGTTCATAGCTCCTAAATGTGCCTGTCCGCAATAGTGTGGTGAAAGAAGATGTCTTCCAAGAAGTTCACATTACTGCCTGTAGTAAAATAAAATAGCTATATTGTTTCAGCCAGCAATTTCTTCCCTTTGTCTTCATTTTAAAAACCATGCATACTCAAAGGCGATGGGATGTGTTTCACTACCATTTGAGAACTGTACTGTAACCAAATATTATCTTCATTTTACTCCTTGTTTCATGTTACTTTCTGGTCCTTGAGTTTTCCGAAGTTCATCGCTGTCTGTGACATTACCGTGACTTGCTAACTTTCTCATTATTTCCCCAATCAATAGGAGAACAATATATTGTGTTATTCAGTATTTCAGTTACCTGTCACTCAGTGTTTTATCTCCATTGATACTCCAGGTACTGCTCACAGAAACTAAAGTAGGCTGTCTTGTCTTCCCCTAATCTTGAATGCCTTTTGTTAGAGAAGTGTTTTGTATTCATCAGTCAACTAAGGACTCATCCTGAAGAAGCCCTCAGTCAGCACATAGATCTCAGTGAAAAAGGGATATGCGGCTCGTGAAATATTCATAGCAAAAGGTACCTCAATCATTTTCACCTTTTGACCCTTGGAGGCTGAAAGGAATATCAGCAGTAAGTGGCAAATCTTATGGATGAGAAATTTTCGTAGATGAAATACCTTGCCATTCTTCTTATCCACTTTTGATATTAAGCCCATTCAGAAGGTGCATTTATCTACCCACTCTATCTGCCACTACAGTTCTGTCAGTCTCAAAACAATTTCAATAAAAGTCCAAAGTTGAAACGATGGTGATCAAAACCTAGAAATAACCAAGACTTAATTTAAGAAAGGGAAAAATGTTTCCTGCACTTAAATGGGGGCAAAGAAGAGCCCTTTTAGAATAACTGTAATAGATACTATGTGGTTTTATTCATAACCAAAACTGTAACTTGAGGAATAAATAGGCAAGTCATTTCCTTTTGTGAAGTTAAAATCTAGAGCAATCAGTGAGGTTTTCCAATACTTACAGTCTGCTAAAGAAGAAAGATGAATGTTGATGGCCTACAGTTAGCTCATTCAGGGTCCTCCACAGCTAAGAGTAGGTAGCAAAGTCTTCAACAGTGGCTTGAAGAAAGTTCACAAGCAGGAACAGTCTTCTCAGATTGGATATCAATTCTACAAAGGTTAAACAAATCAATAAATACTATACCTATCCAAATAAAATATCCCAGCTTTGGTGAAAATCTCAGCAGTACTATCCACAGCCCAGTCCCGGAAGTAACAGAAGCTTTTCAACCATTTTTAATTGGATGATTAGCAGCATTAAAGATGCAATGATGCAAAGGAGTGCAGCTGAGTAGCAAAAAGAGTAGCTGTCTGAGCAGAACCGGGTACTAGTTGGAGCACTCCTGAATCTATGTCACTGCCCAGGACACTTGGCACTGGATGACCTTTAAGGTCCCTTCCAACCCAAGCCATTCTACCATGATTTAATGTGTGTGGTGGAAAGGGGAGGTGTCCTGGATGTGCGGACGATGGCTCCAATGTCATTACTAACATTGTGTTTATCAGGCCACACACTGACTCTCTCAGCTAGGCTCTCCCTCATCATGTGGCTTTATATTTAACCTGTAGGAAGGAGAAGCTGCTCTTCCGGTGATATTTTACCAATAAAGACTTTATTTGGATGAACATCCATTGCTAAACAAGTTAACATCCAAGTGAGTACAACAGACAGGAGATAATGCAGCCTGAAGCATGAAATGCAGTTTAGATCCTCAAATATATGACAGTTTTGTACTCTTGGGAGAAGAAAAGGACAGGCTAAGTTACAAATGAGTGCAGGGGTGAGCTGCAGCAAGCCACCTAGCCACTCTGTGCCTCTGTTTCCTGTAAATCTGGGTCAGCATCAAGGCCTTTAGAAAAATACTGCCAACCTTCCTTTTCTGTATGGAATTTGGCTGTCTGTGTGCTGCTATGTTTTGCCTCCAATTAACCAGTTCATACATGAAGTTATATCACACTAGTTAACAAAGACACTGATTGTCTTATACCTAAGTGCCCTTTGATTTCAAGAACCCATCTGTAAACTCTTGCTATAAATTGGAAATGACTTAGGAGCTGTCTCTAGTGTATACATTGCTCTTGAACCTCTCTGCTCCTCTTCTTTCCTTGTGCAAGAAATTTTGGTTATGCATTCCCATGAGAAGGAACCACAGAAACAACAGGGTGAAACAAAGAAAATCGTGCATGTTGCAGGCCAGCATCCTGATTTTATCTCTTTCAAATATTTTATTCACCTCAGAAGAACCAGTAGCAGGGTATGGCCCAATGGACTACTCAGCGAGGTGCCCTTCTAGATGACAAAAGCATGATCCCTCTCAGTGATAAATTATATCGATGTAGAAACTAAAGATTTATACTTCTCCTGGAGTGCTTGTGATTGGTATTCTCGCTCCTTGTGGAAAATACCCAGCCTATAATTTTTTTCAACTGGATTAGAAGATTTTCAGATATATTTCAGCACTTTTGCTATAGCAGAGAAATGAATGTGTTTCTCAAAAAGCATCCTAGCAGGTTTGATGGTTAGTTCCCAATGAGGTCTTGGTGTTTCCAGAAATCTGTTCCTCAGAGTCCAAACCTCAGTCCTTGCTTGCACACACAGGGAAGGAAGCAGGTCTGGGAAGTGCAGAGAGTCCAGCATCTCCCCCAGACTGATTGGGACCGGCTGAGCAGCTTGGGCTTTGGGAAATAACAGCATGTGTCTGGGGATTAAATACTTGGGTTTAGGCATATTTAGCAGGAAATAGCTGGATCTCTGAGGTCTGGGCCATACAGCACTATGCATTGGTGAATTCCTCTCAGATGTGCTCTCTGTGCAAGATGTCTGCAAGGGGATTGGTGCACAGGAGAGGCAGGCACTCACCCTGGTGGTTGCAGCAAAGAGCCATGGGGCGCCTGTCTCTCTCCGTGCACTGCAAATTCTTGTTTTCAGTACCTGCTGAACTCTTCTCACCTAGCATTGGAAAACAGGACAATTGATTACATCGCGCTTGTGAGCGCTATTTTGATAACACACACACAGAAGCCTAGCACTTCTCTATAATGGACCCACCGGCTGGGGTCCATATAAAATATCGAACACCTTATGAAACACAAACTGAAAGTTGTCAGACTTTTGCAATAGCAAATCTACCTGCGTTTCCCTACTCTGATCCCTCAAAACATTCAACAAGTAATTATGAAGCCTGTGAAAATACAGACAAGGAGTCACATCCTGCCATTAACTTCAAAAGAAAACTAACAAATGAATGTGCTCAGAGGGGAACCCTGTGGCTCGGGGAGGGGCAGGGCAATGCAAATGCTTTCACTGCCAGATCACTGTTCTAAATCCAACTGAGCTGGTAGAAGGTGGTGGTCTACCCAAAATGAATCATTAATCTCAGCCCAATGAGTGTATCTCACCACAGTGCTGAGCTTTATATATATATATATAGCTTTATAGTACTAACCATTCACAAGGGATAGCATCATCCCTCAGGTTGGACCTTTTGATACCAGTGCCATATCTGCAAGGTGAGACGTGCAGATGAGGGCTTGTGGAGAAGGGTTGGGGCCCAAGCTCTATCTGCTTTGTGGATAAATGAGTGGACATCTTTCTAACATTTGCAAAGAGAGCAGCCATAACAGGTCTGATCCTGTTGGTTTTGCTGTCTGAAGCTCCACAATTTCTATGTGTCTACAACTTTAGCTTTTTAATGTTTGTAGCTTTCAGCTTGTCTGATCAAGATACTCATGATTTAACTATTGAAAACAGAAGTGGGAATCAACACAAACAGAATAGTTGATTAGAGGTGCTGATAGAAGACGTGGTCAGGTGTGAGAGATGGTATCTGCAGATCACTTTTGCCCCCCGAATCAAGGAGCATTTTCAGGAACACAGCACAAACTTCATCTTTTCCATACCAAAGCCGAACGGATACTATGATACAATACACAACAGACAGCATACACATGGAGAGATTTTCCTTACAATTTTAATTAACGTGCACATTATGAAAAGAAAAACAAAAGTAAAACCTTGCTGCCACACATCCCTCAGCATTAAAGAGCAACATTAAATGGAAATGAGTCACTGATACGCCAAATGCCCCTTTGCAAATGGGGTGAGTTTTTTCATTTTGCATGCTGAACCAATGGAGCCACGAGGAAGCAGCAGCAAGATTTTAATTCCATATAGTACATCCCCATCTCTGAATTTATTTACCAAGAATAACATTTATTTAATGTAATTTAGTTCTAAATATTTAAAAGCTCACTTTGTTTAATATGTTTTCAAGTACAAGATGTTAAGTAATTGTGTATGATGTGGTGGTCTTTTATTAGGTAGTTAATGACCATCTGGGAATTCAAGCCCCAAGGCAATGCCAAGGGCTTCTGAGTATTAGCTAGCCATTAACATAGTGGTAATGGACTAGCACACTCTACATGATTATGACTATTAACTAAGCATAAAAAAATAACATTCAAATTAAAATAGGAAATTCAGGTTTAAGGCTTCTCTAGCATCCTTAATTTAATCAGATCACAGTGACCCATATGGCTGAGTCTTGTGTTGAACTGGATCAAACAGCAAAGAGATTCAAGCTAGAATCTCCCACAGCCATGATGGAGCTGTGTATCTGGGTGCCCCCCACTGCTATGACCTTGCTCGTATGAGGGTTCCATCATCATTTACACTGTACCGTGGCAGGATGCTGCCCATCCCCAGCACCAAAAAAGGAGTCAAGTCCTGGTTTCCTACACACCTCTGGGGCTCAGGGATTGCGTGTGGCATCTTGAAGACAAATGTCACCCCAAAGTGTTGGCATGAGAGGCTTAAGGTTACAACCCTACTTCCATGCTGTGGCTCACTTGGCAGCTATTGAATTTTTCTAGTGTTTTCTTTTCTCTTTTAATTAGGTGATGAAAAACAAAGATATCCACTGTAAACAAATCTAAGATAAAAAGGCTTAGTGCATTTTAATATGCTCAGGCAGTATTGCAGTTCATAAACAATACTTCAGAGAGGAGGTAAGAACAGATACTGAATCTGTACCACAGCTGCCTTAATATTGGACTTTTGCTCTCACAGGCAGGTATTGACATTGCTTTCACAGAATTTAGAGATAGGAAAGATCTATTAGATTATGCTATTCTCTTGACATGATAATGTGCTCTGTATAGACTTGTATTGAGTTTGTTTTGCCATCGCTTGTCATAAAGTTTCCACAGACTTGAATTGCCATCATTTTGCCGTCAGAATGACATCTTAATATGGTCTCTGCTCCAGAGAGTTGCCATGACATTATCATGAGATCATTAGACTATGCTAAGTCTCATGCAAGAGAGAAAAACATGATGTTATAGAAAATTTCTGTTGGGATTTGATATTTCATTTCATATTTCTTTCATTGTTCTACATGGGTCTTTGAGTGTGGAAGAAGAGAGGAATCTGAGCATCAGGTTGAGTGGAAACCTACTAGGCATTCAGGTACAGTGTGTGGTAATCTGTGCAAATTGTCTTTATTTTTATTACAGACATTTAAAGTAGAAAAAAACTCAACACTTTTTGCTCTGGCACAGAAATCTGATTACAGTTGGGTGTAAACAGTCTTAAGTAAAACATTAAAAAGAAAAAAGAGTCAGCGACAAGTGAATGTTCTTCATATAAAGAGGAAATGGCTGTACACAGAAGTTTAGCTGAAGACTTTCAAATGGTTTTTTGTTGGAAAAAAATTATTTAGAAATTCATTACATATATATTTGTATAGCATTGTACGTTCCTAATGGGCCCAGAGAAATCTGAGCTCTAAATAACCCATTTATTTTTTAGGTAACAGTTTTTTCCCTCCTGAGTTCACCCGCCTGAATTGCTATTGCTTAACAGGACATAGCAATGCTATGCAAAGCCAAGAAGCAGAGAAAAAAATATGCCCAAGGTGTATGCAGCCCATACAAAATATTTGTGCTGCTGCGTCTCGGGAACACCCGTGATCCAGGAAAATGAAAAGGTTAAAAAAGTTACAACCAAAGAAACAACAGGACAGTGCCAAGTGAAAGGTCACAAGAAAAATGAAAAACACATCAAATGGCTCACCCACTGACATGCTCTAATGGCAAAACGACCCCATCAAATTGCACACCATGAGTGCCGTATCAGAGACTCTCCAAAGAATGCATGAAAATGCCGGCTTCCTAAATTAATCAAGCTTTATAGCTTGCTTGGAAATTTTGGTTGGGACTTCTAAATACTAATGTACAACTTCGGCTAATATAATTTCCCCTTGAAAACACACCTTCTTTTCCAGTAATAGGAAGTGTGCTTATTGCTGCCACCACCCCAATTTTATGGCACTCTATGTGCTCACGTGTGCTGCCCAGTATTAGGAACAATCTTGGCTTCTGTGCTACGTCCATTTTGCCTTAATCATTTCACTCCATTGTGCAGAGGGGAAAAAGAAAATAAAGGTTTAATGTGAAATGTGAAGGCAAAGGGACTGCACTTCCTAACAGCATGTGCTGTGCTCATCCAGAGCAATTACTATTGCTCATTACATTTCCGTGCAGAAATCATTACATTTTATGTCACAATATGCATTTTTTTTATAAGTAAGCTTTAAGCGAATTAGAACACTTAATATGTTTTTTGAACTTTTGCCAGTCAAGCGCTCCCAAGCCGGTTCCTTCTATTTACATTGCAGCATTTATCCATTTCCAAATATGAGAAGATTTATCTGACAGATTCTGTGTAAATTCAGTACACAGATAATTTGTAAAAAGCTTTCTTTTTCAAAATGTTCTGTGGTTTTTCTAATCTCATCTCTTTTCTAATTTCCTAATCATATAACCTTGAAGTCTAGAGACACAGCCTGTGATAATCTGTGTAAACTGTCTTTATTGTTATCACAGACATTTATAAAAAAATACACGCGTGCGCACACATCCAACGCTGCCTTTTAAGTAATACTTTAGTCACAGTTCAATCAGATCCACATTACTGCTACTCATCAGATAGAAAGTGTTCGCCAGCAGAAGGGGGATATTGACTTTAAAAATTCGCTGGCGAGGCGTACAGAGCCTGCAGGAATGTCAAAACTCCAACCTGCATTTTGATGTTTTTGCCTCAGGTTAGTCTTGACTGACATGCTTGGAGCACTCTTGTTTGTGCTCCGGCATCCATTAACTGTCCTTGACTCAATGTTATCCAGGCCTTTACGGTCAGCCCAGTGCCTAATGGTTACAGCAGATTAGATGCCACGAGGTGTAAGAAAAGCATACGCCTCACTTTAAGGGATCACATTGCTCGGGCCCCGCTTCATCAGGGGTACTGCTTGATCCCAAATTAATGAGAGCCTGTTAATTATTATTCTGACAACTGTACTTCGCGTGGGAGCATGCCAGGCAAGCGGTGTTTTAAAGAAGTGGAGTTTGCAAATGAAAACAAAACGTCAAGGTTGAGATGTCTTTGAATGGACTTGGTGAGCACATAAAGCATTGCGCTCAAGTGTGGATGAGGTTTGGTGGCGGGGAAAGAGAGTCTGAACTGCACTTTTGTTCAGCGTTAAATAACTGCCTTGCAAAAACATCTCAAAGAAGGCTTATCAGTCTGGCATACAGGCACATGTATACATCCGTAATCCTGTGCAATGTGAACTGCTGCATCTGCTTCTCTTTGACTTTGTCCTTCCCCGGTTCCCACAAAGTTTTGGGTTCAAGGAAAGTCTCCCTTTCAAAATAGAGCAAAACGGATGCAAAAGTGGTATTAACAGTAACAATCATTTTAATCATTCTGATGTCACTCACGTTAATATAGAGAGAGAGAACTCTACAGTAAGTGCTGACAGGTACAAATGTGCCCATAGAAATGTTTTTCTTTAACATCAAGCTCAGATAAGCTTCTGAGGTGCCTAAATTCATTTACTGGAAAGAACTGAGATTAGACAGATGTCTCCATTTAAAAAGAGAGAAAAAAAAAATCTTGTGTAGATTTGACACTGTTTCACCTGTGTTTTTCTGCCAGTCTATATAATGCTATCAGAACATAACCAGAGTTTTGATTTATACACATCGTTTGACGTTGACTGGCAGCTCTACAGAGAACACGTGCAAAGAGATGGTAATTTAGAAATATGGAAAGCTTATTAGGCCATATGAAAAAAAAAATCAACCCATTTTACTTCTTTTAAAATTCAGCTAGGGACCAAACCATCAAACCCAACATCACAGCACTGAGGCACTGGTAGTGTGAAGCTGGACAGGGCTCAGGATGTGCAGATGGCCCCTGTCATTGCAAAAGGCCAAGCAAGGAATATGAAATGCCCTCAATTCTGGAGTAGGAGGGGCTTGACATTTTAATCTGACTTAATAGGGTAGGGCAATCTAAGTTATTAAATTGATCTTTTCCACTTTTCTGAGCTATTTCACCAAAGAAAGTCATGCTCCTAGCTGTTCTGTGGCTTGAGTTTCTCATCACAGGAGGTGATGTAGGAAACGCTTCAGCTCCCCAGCTCACCCATGACCATAGCTGGTAAACTTAACCATCACCAGTTTGAAACCTCTTGTCTTGGCCCAGCAAACTCCTTAAAGTTGAAACATTATGAAAAGAGATTCTGGATAGAATCTGATTTTCTTTGGACAGCATCAAAGTTGACTGAAGTCAGCTAGTGTTATTGGTGGCAACATAGGGCTTTTGAAATGGTGAAATAATTGGAATTAGGAAATGACACATACATTAGAAAAACAAGATGAATTTTAAAAAGAAATAACATATCCCTATATATCTTGTTAGGATTTTGGACAGAAAATGTCATGAGGTCACATAGATAGCCCCAGATACCCTACATTACAAGAACTGCCCATCTCAGAGACTTTGAGAGAAGCTCCATTTCCTGGAGGCAAACCACCTTCTTGAGGAGACAAGAGAAGGCGAACCATTAGGCTTGTGGAAACTTCATTTGGGTTCAGGTTTTTCTAAATGCATGAAATAATCTGTGTAGAGGTGTGCAAAAGGTGTAACATGAGGTCAGGCAGCCTTGTTTCATGCAGCTTGCCACCAGACAGCCCACACAGTGGGAAGTCACATGCAACTTTTGGCCCTAAATCATACACAAATCCAAGCATTTGTTTTCTTTTCTTGGATACTTCAAGCCTCATATCTCCACTGTAGGTTGACACATAATAGCTGAACACTGGGACTATTAAACCTTGATCTGTGTGTATAAATTTCCAAATAACGTGTGCTTTACCTCATTACAGCAGGGAGAGCCAAGCCCAGCACTCTGTTGTTTCATGGCAATCCCTACGGAAACCATGTGAGTGCTGAAAGTGCTGGTGTCCTCAGGGTTACCTCCGTGAGTATGTGTTGTAAATGGAATTTTTTAGCTCTGAGGCTGGCCCCTAGGAGGGCTTTCACTGCTGTGATTTAGTGAGGAGGAGGGCACCACGCACTGATCCCATCTGGCAGAGGGGCAGGAATGCAGCCTGGCCTCTCTGTTTTGGAGTAGCCGGTTCTTGACATCTGATACACACTGTGGTCGGGTGACAGGAATTGGAATCTCCAGAGCTTTGCACGCGCCTGTCAGCCATCCTATTTGTTTTGATATGGAGTTTCCTGCAGTTTTCAGCTCTGCTGGAGCTGCTGTGATCGCCAGATAAGTGTGTTTGGCTATGGGTGCGGCTGAGCCAGAGGAGGGTGCCATTTCAGAGGCTGTGCTTTGGGATATTTTTAGCTGGAGGAATAAGCACGTGCATGAGGGAGTTTTCCTGATGAATCACGTGATTCCAGAACACTGTGGAGCAAACTGTGATGTGAGATTAGCTGCACATTGCAAATGTGAATAAAAACAAATGATAACTTAAGTTGGCTGACAATAAGGCTGACTGGGAGCCCAAAGCAGCTCCCACTGGCAGCAACTCTCCCATCAGTCTCCAGTACAGTTACTGATGTACAGGGCACAGAAAGTGATGTTTGATTTTGGCTATATTGTTTGTTAGCTTACACAGAAAATGCCTTGTTTTACACAGTATCATAGAATGATAGAATTGTTTGGTTTGAAAGAGATTCTTAAAGGCCATCCAACCCAACTCCATTGCAATGGACAGGGACACCTACAGCAGATCAGATGCTCAGAGCCCCATCCAGCCCGATCTTGAATGTTTCCAGGATGGGGCATTCACCAGTTCTCTGGGCAACCTGTACCTATGCCTCACCACTCTGGTTGTAAAAAAAACCTTCTTCCCTGCATCCAATCTAAATCTCCCCACTTTTAGTTTGAAACCATTGCTCCTTGTCCTATCATTACAGGCCCTGCTAAAGAGTCTGTCCCTGTCTTTCTTACAGCCCCCCTTTAGATACTGAAAGATTGCTATATAGGGTGATGCAGATCAAATACACAAGAGTCCAGTACTCGGGAAGAAGCTCAAGATCACTTAATCCACTGCAACAGCAAGATTTTCAGCAAGTAGATACACCTCGTGAGCAGGAGTTCTGGGCATTTTCCTGGAGCAGCTGGGATAATAACACTCCTCAGGTGTGTTATTACTGACTTGTTAGCATCTAAATCCTTCATTTGATCTGGCCCAGACACTTCAGCAGAAAACCAAGTGAATGAGTGATCAGTGGAGGTGCTTCATTAAAGTGGTGATGTACGCAGAAGGAAGAGTATCCAGAGTAATTGTCCAAAAGCAGTTGAAATAAACACATCAGCATTTTTGTTATTACAGCAAATAGCTGTTCACAACTTAACCCTGAAAACACTTATTGTTAAAAAACCTTACAGATATGCTACTTATCCCCTGCATTTAATGATAACTGCATAATCTGACATCACCTATGCAACCAATTAAAGCTAGGTACAACTCTGTTTTTCAAAGTGTGGCTTAAGTTAATCCTTATGCATACAGATGAAAGATGAACTTTTGTAAGCAAATTTTGACAAAGGGGAAGGACAATTGCTGCATGAAGTATAGACACAGGAAAGATCACAGATGATAAAAGTAACACAGTTTAGTATATTAACATATGAAATTTTAAAGATATTTTTGTACAGGAAAAGTGACTGTCCAATGATAAATATTCAAAAAAAAAAAAAAGTCTTCACATCAGGCATTTTCCAGTGTAGTTACTTTTTAAAGCCACTTGTACACTGCAGTTCTACAGCATCACCTGGGAATAAGTTATAAAATTTAATATGGCAATGCATGTAAAACTCACTTCTTTTGATTCTGCTGCCTGTTCATTTAATTAGTTTATCTTAGTTCTCATATTCTGAGAGATAGTAAATAATCACAGTCTACCCTGACTCATATTCTCCATACTTTTTAGGATTTTCCAAACATACCCATTTTCCAAGACAAAGAGTTTTCATTATTTTCTCTCTTCATAGGTTGTCCTCTCACTCTTTTCTGTTCCTATGCTCATGCTGTTTAGTTTTATGCTGCAGAAGTGAGTAGAGCTTCATTCAGCTCCAGATATGGAGAGTAATATACACTGGCCTATTTTCCCCCACATTTATCTCACCACTTTTCTCAATGATTCTTTACATTTCTCTTTTCTCTCTACCACTGAGTGCTAAACTGATGCTTTTCAGAGAACACATCTACAGTATCCATAACGACTTCAAAATCTGTTTCATAAATAAGAAAAAATTAAATATACTCTCCTTATCTTCTTCACTTTAAAAATATTAATGCTGAAATTCACCTGATTCTTTGTTACTCCATCATTCAGTTTGTGAATTTCTTTAGCATTTTTCAGTCAGCTTTTGCTGCAACCCTTGAGTACAATTTTACACCAAATTTCACACCTTTTCAAATGGTTAAAGAAAGAAGAGAACAGCACAGTCATTTTAAATCTATACTAGTAATCTCAAATGCTTCATTAAAATGATCATGACTACTTACTCCTAACCTTTATTTCATGTCACCTACTAACCTACAATAGGTGGTACTACTATTAGGTAATACTATTAGGTTTCCACAAGAGTTTATATTGAGAAATGTTATGACAGAATTCCAAAATGCACTCATAACACTGTAACACAATGGAAAGCATAGCAATGACAGCATAGTAAAAAAAAAAAGTCCTAGGCTGCAACAGGTGAAGATATCCTCAAATACAGCAGTTGTTGACACGGGGAGGGGAAAGTCCAGACCTTCCCACCAGGTGCTCAATCACTGCTTCATGCCGTGACAGCATTTCTGCTACACTGCTACATAATAATATTCAAATTATCCAATTCCCTGTGTTTATTGTCTTTTATTCTTGACAAATATGTGGTCATAACATCCTTCTAAATAATTTGCAACCCTTTCTGGTATTAGTAGTAGTAGTTAATCTAATTCTTCAAAATATTTGTGACCAGTCCAGAGGCCAGGTTTCTCAGTGAGCTGTTCCCCGGGTAATCCTGGAGCATCTCACTAACTGAGGTCACACATGTCCTACTGCTCATCGGCCTGAGTCCAGAGTTGGCACCTGTCCACAGCCACTCATTATGTCTGTGCTTTACTTATCCTAATTCTCCAGACCTGGTGGATTTTGCTATTCAGTTGTGTCTTTTCCTGAAATGCCTTGTTTGAGTGTGATCCACAGCCTCTTTCCTTGGGAAAAAACATGCTCTGCTCAAAACTTTTCATAAAAACAAGTATGGAGCAGAGCATGTAGAAAACCAGTTCATACAGCTTTCTGTATGTTACATTCTTCCTCCTACTTTTCCAGTAGTGGCTGCACATTGCCCTAATTACATGCAAATTTACATGAGAGCATATGGGAACTGTTAAGTCACATCCTGAACCACTGATTGAGCACCTGGGGAAAGGACCCAGTCAGCCCTGAGGGCACAGGTGAAGGCAATTCAGCTGTGTGACCGGAAGGGGTGGAGCCTGGCTGCATCTCTCTTAGACCTCATTTAAGGGCTGACTTGAGAGATAGGCATATGTTCTTTCTGTTTGTTCTTTTTGCTGTTTTGCTCTTGTATCACCTTTCTGCTGCTCTAATCTTTCCAACTGTAACAAAGCATTACTGGACTTGACTTTTATGCTGCAGGAGAAGTGAGTAGAGCTTCATTTCATTTCGTTTATGAATGGGTGATAAAAATGTTCCTGGTCTTCTGCAGCTCTCAGTCTGTATGATTTATTGAGGTGTCTCTGGGGCCAAATGTGTATTTCTTCTTCTTCTTTTGTGCATTTCTTAAAAAAAAATCTAGAAATTGATCTAGGCTATTGTGATACTTTCATCCTTGTTGACTTTTACATTGTTTTCTTTCCAAGAGATTCTTTCAACGCCTCTAGTTTTAATTATAAATGAATTTCCCTATGATCTTCTGAGTTTTTGGTGTGGTTTGGTGTGGTTTGGTGTGGTTTGGTGTGGTTTGGTG